>NC_057390.1:54500725-54698990 GCF_019320065.1 Cervus canadensis | reverse complement strand
GCTGATTCATGTCAATGTATGACAAAACCCACTGAAAAAATAAATTAATTAATTAATTAAAAATAAATAAATAAATAAAATGTGGTTAAGAAAGTGAACTGAACCATCTAATTATCTAAATTGTTAGTAAACTATAAAAATCTATAATTTTTACATCTATAAAATTTATAGACCTATAAAAATGATAGGTAAAAAGATGACAGTCATCATTTACTAAGGTTGCAATTATAAACAGAAATTTTGTCCCAACACTCCTGAGAACAATACCTATACTTATTTCAGTTCATAGATAATTTTTTCTTCTTGGGAAAATGTATTTTTGTCTGTGTGATTTGGACTGCATTACTTAGTTATAATTTCTTAACAGTTAAAGAAAGCCACATTATCTATTTTATTGCTATTTATTTTTAGTGGAAATTCCCACTAGAATTAATGTGTTAGGTTTATTTAGGGCAGAAGATAGTCTCTTAGTCTTAGCATCCATTATACATACTTCAGAAATTGCTGGGACCCATAGAACTGTAGTCTGTTTCAGTCCATTAATGCTTGATTCTTGGACAACTTAGTGCATATGTCTTCTTAGTTGAAATCTTAAAATCTCAGGCTAGTTGAATAGAAGAATGTCTTTATTATTTGGAATGATGAATAAAAGTACATAAGAAAAAACAAGATATTCCACTATACATCTATAACCAGAATATTTATATATCATATAATTTATTATATTTTAATGTATAAATTTGTATGTATATACATCTATAATGCATATAATAAATTGAATATCTGAGGCTCTGTCAGCTTGAGAGTTTTCTAAAATTTCCAAATTTCTGCACCATTAAAACAAACACACAAAAAAAGCCAATAAGTGATCTTTACTTTAAAATTCTGAAGATTTAAGAAAATATACCCTTCCATCATCATAACCATTATCATAACTATCACATAATCTAACATTCCCTGATTATTGTTTGATAGATTTTGTGCTAGATTTGTATGAACAGAGCAGACAGAGCATAAATAAAACTGCTAGGCTTCTATATGTGAGTGGCCAACAGGAAATACAGAGCTGGTGTTGAAGATTAGGGACAGAGATGAGAGCATAGATGCTGGGTGTGAGAGTTTGAAGTCCTGTCATTCTTTAGTCAGCATCAGAAAACTTTTAAAATGACTTTTAACAAACAAAATAAAAATAACAACTTTGTTTCCTCTCTTAAACTTCTTGAATTTATACATAAATTTATAACTGCTTTAGATTTCATGAACACAACACATGTGTATAGAAATCACCTTTTCATCTTCATTGTTCTAGCTATTATTTTTTAATGAAACAATATACATGGCAGGCCTCCCAAACAGTGAAGCATTCATAAGTTTAATTGGCATAATTTAGGATCCTCATTCTTTCCCAGACCTTGAAGTCTCCTTACTTCAAGGAACATACTGACCCTTGGTGGTCATTGGCTTCTCTCTGAAAACTTTATTTAATGTGGGATTGAACTTGGACCAAGTGACCCAAGAAGTCTTTCTGTGATTTAACTGTTTTTATTGGCCTAATTAATTTGAAAAGCTTAATTATGAAGCCACATGAGTGCTGTGCAAAGTCTGTAAAGTACCATTCAATGACAGTGCGGTGAAAAATGTATCAGTAGAGCTTTTTTTTTTTTTAACCTAATTAGCCAAATAAACTAGAGAGATTTATAGTACAAACTGTGTACTCTAAATAAAACAACTCTACTTTTTCTAAATTATCATGGAAATAGTAATAGGAATTTTCTTTTTATCTATTTATTTATTTTTTAATTGCATCCCTTGGCTTCTCTAGTGACTCAGTGGTAAAGAACCCACCTGCCAATGCAGGAGACATGGGCTCAATCCATAATCCAGGAAGATCCCACATGCCACAGAGCAACTAACCCTGTGGGCCACAACTATTGCGCCTGTGCTCCAGGACCAGAGAACCACAACTATTGAGCCCATGTGCCATGAGCACTGAAGCTCATGCACCCTAGAGCCCAAGCTCAGCAACACGAGGAGCCACCACAATGAGAAACCTGCCCACTGCGACTAGAGAGTAGCCCCTACTTGCTGAAATTAGAGAAAAGCCAGTGCAGCAATGAAGGCCCAGCCCAGCCAAATATAAATAAATAAATAAATTTATAAAAGGAAATCGTATTCCTATGCGAACATTAAGAAGTTACCGTATATTCCAGTTATCTATTAGTTAATAAAATATCAACTCCAAACTTCATGGTTCAAAGCAATACCAACCATTTTTATTGCTCATAAGTCTGGTGTGGACTGAACTCAGCTAGATAGTTCCCACACAGGGTTTCATATGTTTCTGTCAAACCCATCCAGATTTGCTGGGAGGGAAATAAACTACTCCCCTTTAAGGAGATAACCAATACTCTGAAAGTGCAGTGAACCAGAAAATAACATGTGACCATTTTTTGGTAAATACAGAGTGTTGTCAAACAATACTCACGGAACGTTAGATTATGTGATAGTTATGATAAACTGTCAAATGGACTCATTTGAAGGCTCCCTCACCCATGCATCTGGCACTTGGGCTGGGAAGGCAATCAGCTGGTTAAACTGGAAAAGCTGGGGACCTTCACAAACATCCTTCCACCGAGATGTTCTTTTCACATGTTCCTCTCAGGACAGCAGCTTTGGAGCAGCTGGGCTTTTATGTGGTGGTTCAAGGCTTCAGAGGCTAATAACCCAATAGAGAGAGAGCCTGGCAGAAACTGTATCACCTTTTGTAACTAATGCTCAATTTTCACACAGAATCACTTCTGCCCCATTTTATCCAAAGATCATAAAAACCCAACGAGATTTGTTGGGAGGGAAATAAACTACCCCTCTTTAGAGGGATAACCAATACTCTCAAAGTGCATGTGAACCAGAAAATAACGTGGCCATTTTTGGTAAATAGGGTCTGCATATCTTTTCACTTTCACTTTCTTTCCCAAAGGAAAAGCACATCCAGGGCATCAGGAATGGACACCAGCTAACATTTTTCCCCTCACCAAAACCCCTAAATTCCATAAAAGAAGCAGAGAATGATGCCGTCTGTGGGAGTCAGTCTGTTTAGGAAGGAGATCCAGCAGGAGGAGGGCAAGGAGGAGGAAGAGAAACAAAAGAAGGCAGATGAAGTGACAAGGGAAAAGGAAGCAAAATGATACCTTTAAAAAGGAGCAGAAAATTAAGTGGCCTTTAAAAAGGTCTATCTCTTCAAGACATTACGAAAATATCTTACTGACTTTTGTGAAAAAAAAGTTAGCATCAAAGAGATTTGGGCTCTGCAATTTTCTATCTCTTTGAGAATGAGAAAGTCACTAAACCTCTCTCAGCTCTTCTCCTGAGCCATAAATTTTAAATAATATTTGTATCTAAATCTTATCATCAGAGTGATAATAGAATGAGACGATACATAGAAAACACCAGGAAGTGAGCATGAGTGTCTAAATAATGCTCGCTATTCCAGCAAGAGATGACAGGTATCAAAAATTCATTTTTATTTTCATAGGCTCAACATGCTAACTTCAAGATATATAATATTAAATTCATATATTCCTTGGGCTTGTTTCTTGGTTATTAATTATATTTAAAAAATGTTTCTATGTATCACTGTCAAGCATAGTATTTAAACGATTATAACCATTATATATGTGTATACCTATTTGTTTTCAAAATATTTTTAATCTATTCTTAGATCACCAAATATTCAGAATGTTGAAGAGTAGATGCTACTTTTGAATAAGTCATTAAATGAAGAGGAAGTTTGGTACCATTTCCCCCAGGCAATTTATGATTCTAGGAAGAAGTAGGATACTTTGATGCAACTCTTCTCTAGACAGTGAGAGGCCATGTGACAATATTTAAACTTCACAAGGTTAGAGATCCAAGGATTTTATATTTAATTGACAACGTGTGTGTAAAGATCTAAATAAAATGTAAAAGCAATAGTCATACTAGTAAATTATTTTTATGAATCAAATGCAATGTCTACAAAATTCCAAGTATGGAATCACAAATGGATATAGATGTACACCTTGAATAATTAGTAATGACTAATGTCTATGGCAGAAAGTGAAGAGGAACTAAAAAGCCTCTTGATGAAAGTGAAAGAGAAGAGTGAAAAAGTTGGCTTAAAGCTCAATATTCAGAAAACTAAAATCATGGCATCACTTCATGGGAAATAGATGGGGAGACAGTGGAAGCAGTATTAGACTTATTTTGGGGGGGCTCCAAAATCACTGCAGATGGGTATTGCAGCCATGAAATTAAAAGACGCTTGCTCCTTGGAAGGAAAGTTTTGACCAACCTAGATAGCATATTAAAAAGCAGAAACAAACAAAGGTCCATCTAGTCAAGGCTATGGTTTTTCCAGTGGTCATGTATGGATGTGAGAGTTGGACTGTGAAGAAAGCTGAGTGCCAAAAAATTGATACTTTTGAACTGTGGTGTTGGAGAAGAGTCTTGAGAGTCCCTTGGACTGCAAGGAGATCCAACCAGTCCATCCTGAAGGAGATCAGTCCTGGGTGTTCATTGGAAGGACTGATGCTGAAGCTGAAACTCCACTACTTTGGCCACCTCATGCGAAGAGTTGACTCATTGGAAAAGACCCTGATGCTGGGAGGGATAGGGGGCAGGAGGAGAAGGGGACAACAGAGGATGAGATTGCTGGATGGCATCACCGACTCGATGGACATGAGTTTGGGTAAACTCCAGGAGTTGGTGATGGACAGGGAGGCCTGGCAGCGTGCTGCAATTCATGGGGTCGCAAGGAGTCGGACATGACTGAGATACTGAACTGAACTGAACTGAACGTCAATATTGATATGATTAATTCTGTGGCAGTTCATGAAATTATCTGGCTAAAGGAGTTATATGGATTTTATTTATAAATAAATGATAGCAATCAGATCTTAAATTCTATGAAACAAGTTTTCAATGTATTTAAATTATGAGATATAATAGTTATGTAACCATGTTCAACATTTCTATTATTCAGCTATAAGATCCTGGAGAGTGGCAAAGATCATCTTTCAAATGCAAGAGATGGGAGAGTTTAGTGAGCAAAGGGGATCATAGTTGAGAAATTTTTATATGCCAGGCAATCATCATAGTTATTAGTCTGTGAAGTGTTGTTTTTCTCATCATATATATGAGAGAAATGTAGTTCAGAGAGGGAACATTGTATGAAAGGAAACATACATGCATTGCAAATGCATACACAAACCTCCTATGTGAGGAATGCTGGCCTTGATTCAAGTTTTTCAGATTGTAAAGCCTAACTTCCATCATCTCTGCTATATTGGTTCTCACTTTCAGGAAGTGACATCATACATATGTAGTTTTAGTCACTAAGTAGTGTCTGACTGTTTGAGACCCTGTGGACTGTAGCTGAGCAGGCTCCTCTGTCCATGGAATTCTCCAGGCAAGAATACTGGAGCGAGTTGCCATTTCCCACTCCAAGGTATCTTTCTGACCCAGAGATTGAACTTGCATTTCTTGCACCTCCTGCCTTGCCAGGTAGATTCTTTACCGCAACACCACCTGGGAAGTCACTGTGCCACTGCAATAGTATATGGTATAAACAAAGTGAGATAGATAGTAAAAATAAGTATAATGCTGACTGCAGTATTATATGTGTAACATCCTATAATATAGGATTATCTGTATTATCTGTGTAACACCTGTGTTATCTGTGTGACATTATCTGTATTATCTATGTAACATCCTATAATAGATATATGTAATTAACTCTTCCTCTAGTAGCCACTAGATACATGTAGCTAATGAGCATTTCAGATGTGGCTGATCTGCATTATGATGTGTTGAAATGTAAAATATATATCATATTTCAAAGACTTAGTAGCACAAAAATAATATGAAATATGTAGAACTATTTTATAGTGATTATATGCTGAAATTATAATATTGAATTCAGCAGCTAATAAGAATTAATTTCACCAGTTTCTTTCTACTTTTTAAATGTAATCTCTAGAAAATTTAAACTCATGTGTATGACTTATATTTCTACCGGTCAGCACTGATTTAGGATCATGGGGAAAAAATGGATTTAATTCTCATGTTCCATACAAGAAAACTGAGGAATAGATTTATTAAGTTACTGGTTCACTTTAATTTAAAGCTGGAGGGAAAGAAATTAGCCATTTCATCTTAACTATTGAAACATAATCTTTTAAACAGGAAGTGACCTTCAATATAGTCTGATCTGATTCCTGTATGTGAGCATTTGAGAAACTTTAGACTGGAGAGGTTATACAAAACTGTCTTAGAGGGAGAATTATTGAGAACTGGAATTCTCAGTCAAACGTTTGTTCTACTCCATGACTCTATCACTACATGCCATGATCCCGTTAACTGGCCTTTTTAATTCCAAAAAATATTAGGCTCACTTGGGACTGTATAGCTCATCAATGAAACAGGGTTGTAGTTTGGACATCACAGTAACTTTATTCTGAGGTAGCACCATTCTCTTATCTGGCTACATAGCAAAAGCTATGTGCAGCCTAAATAAAAAAAAGAGCAAAATATTAATAGAAAGCATTTTGACTTTTTGCTGTAAAACTAAAATTTCACAAGGCCAATTCACTTGGCATATTGAAAAATAAAATGTACAAACCACAGTTTGAGGTTTTGTTTTTCTTCTTAAACTTTAGATTATATAGCAATGAGTATTCCCAATGAAGAGAACTAAAATCTTTGCTTTCTTTTTTCAGCATTCGTTGAGCAGATCACCTTTAAATACTGCTTTTGGCCTTTAAATACTGCTGACTATGACCTCAGAATAACAATAATATGGAAATTATTGTTTCATCACTTTGGAAATCTCAGTACTGTTAAGATATTCAGGGAGCCAACATAGCATAGTAACAGGAATTCAGATTTGGAGCCTGGATGCTGTGTTCATGCTCTAATCTTTCTTAGGTAAGATGTTTAAGTGTTTCTGTATCTCAATCTCTTCTTTAGAAAATTCACAATTGAATGTTATTTCCCTCTTTTTGTATTGCTGTAGCAAAATGAAATGGTGTGTGAACTTATATGGCATGTTGCCTGACACAACATAGGTACTCCAAATACTTGAGCATGAATGCTTTGCAAGTATATTTACCAACTGCTTGTCCCATGGCAAGTCACTGAAATTTTGTGTTTATCCTAAAAGAAAGAGCATAATAATGGTATCTTCACCATACAGGAGTTATGAAAATTAAGTGATTTAATATCTGTATGTGCTTAATAAAGGTTAATATTATTATCATCCTAATAGAGAAGGAAATGGCAAACTACTCCAGTGTTCTTGCTTAGAGAATCCTGTGGACAGAGGAGCCTGGTGGGCTGCTGTCCATAGGGTCGCCCAGAGTCGGACACGACTGAAGCAAATTAGCACACAATAACACAGTTACCTTTCATAGATTAATTAGGGCTTATTTAAATAAGTAGTATCATATTCAGATGGAAAAGCCATATGAAATCTAATACATTCACATCCATAAGAATTTGTATATATAAGATTGGACAAATTGACAATTTACTTATCTTTACCTTTATTAGTTAAACAAAAGTCAGAGGAGAAAACAAATTTAAATTTAAACTTTGAAAAATGCAAATTTGCCCCAAATTTAATAAGAAAACTACTCTGTCTTCTAAAAAGTATGTAGTGGAGTCAAGGGTGTCTTAAGTTAAGCTTAAATGATATACTAAATGGCCCTGAGAACCTCTCTGATTTTTTTCCTCTAATATACCTACTGTTGCGCTTTCTTATGACTATATACCATTTAGGGTTTCGGCTGTCCTTCACATTTCTAATATTTCTACAAGTAAATTCTTTTCTGTATTTTTATTCTTATTAAAGATTGTCATCACTTTTTCAATTCTCATTCTAAGAGGACATCACTAACTTCATTATGATAAGCCTTCCCAAGGCCATTTATAAAACAAAGAAAAAGATCAATTCATTATCTAATGGCTTTTCTTGAAACTGAAACTGTTGAAAGTCTCTGTCATTAACTGAAACAACACCAATTTACAATACATATTATTTATGCCAAACTAATCTATTTGGAGAAGGTGAAACCAATGTTAACAATTTGATCAAATTAAAACAAAAAGTGGCTTTTAACTAAAAATGATTAGTGAGAGACAGCAGAAGTAATTTTGATTTAACATGTAAATGTACATCTACTAACACTGAATCTTCTCTAGATGAAATCTCATAAAGGTTAGAGCTAAATAGAAGAAAATTCTGGATGTGTTTCTTTTAAATAAATTGGATGAAAATAACTTGATTATAAATGAATTAGAGAAGTAATGAAATTGCCTAAGTATTTTAAGTAATCAAGGCAGTGGGCTTTCATTTGCTAAACTACTCAACTGTTGAAGTGACATATTTCTAGCTTTCCATATTCATAATGCTTTTTTTTTTTAACTATAGGACATTGTCTTCTTGTACTGTTTAAGTCTGTACAGAGAATTAATTAATCCAGAGCTCCTTTTTGTAAATACCAAACTCTACTGATTTGTTAAAATAGCAGTAAAATGTTATGATAAAGAACACTAGATTTTCACCTTAATAATTGAATTTCACACTCATTGAAAAGCTAGACCTTTTACTGGGGTAAGAGGAGAGCATAGTTTCCAGAAGGTAGAGAGATACTGCTGGCATGTCTAGTTCCTAGAAGTGAGAAAGTGATGGCTCTCTCTCAAACCACTGGATTTTTATTTCTTCATTCTAAAATTAATATGGCATGGCTGTCTTCAAGATGTTATTATTTGTACTGAGAATATATCCAGGAAGATGACATTTTTTCTGCTTTTATGTAGCTAATAGTATAAATTGAGAAACAGACACTAAACAAGTACATTTGCGTTACATCTAAGTAGAATTGTGATGTTATGATAGCCATAGTGTCTTCTACGGAAGGGAATAATGAATGAGAAGAACTCACTAGTTAGGATGGTCAGAAAAATGCTGTATGAATATGTAAGGGTCAACTGAAGATTTGAAAAGTGTATTAACCTCAACTTGTGAATGGGAGTGACAAAAGGGTTTGATTTTGCTGTGTGTTAGGTGCAGCTGGTTTAAGAGACCTGTAAGCAAAAAGGAGAATCTATGTGAAGATCTCTAGAGGGGGAAGAACTTGTTGTAATTTTTGCAATTCCAGAGACAAATTAATGGTTCAGGTCAGCCAACACCTTGTGGGCCTGTTAAGGGCTTGTGATTTTACTTGCAGGCTAAAGGAAAACCCAAATAAGATATGGCATAGCTTCCATTTTTGGAATATCTCTCTATTTCCAATAAGGAGGATGAACTTTACAGAGACACTGGGTCTGAGGGAATCAAATTAGGGGACTATTGCAGTATTCCAGGTGAAAGATTATGCAGACTTAAATTGGGGTTTTGATAATGTGTGTGTGTGTGTGTATGTCTAGAGTTATTCCAGAGTCAGAGATGAATTATTCCAGAGTTAGAGACAAGAAGATTTTGTTATACATCAGACAGGCAGAGGATGGTCACTACTGCATCAATGGAAGAAATTGAATAGATGACAGAAAACATTAATGAATAACATAAAGAAAAATGTGGTTTAGAAAGAAAGGTTATTAAATTTGTTTTACTTATGTAGCACTTGAGATACCTTTTCTCATAAAACTAGGGGCATCAGTAGAAAGTAGATTAAGGATCCTCAATTTAGGAAAAGATAAATGGGCTTAATTCAAGTTTTAGAATTAGAAGCATGGCCCAAATAACCTCCAACTTGGGAATTAATGCAATGACCAAGGACAACTGTAAAATTAAAAGAGAAGAAGGCCAAAGGCAAAGCAATGATAAACTCTGTTATTTAAGGACTCAATGGAAGATATTAAAAATAATGACTAGAGGAATAGAACCAAGAGAGGTAGTAAGGAACAAGAGGTATGATATCAGAGAAATCAAAGGACATGTTTTAGGAAAGGGAGAATGGACAATGATTTAAATTGTTCCTGTTGAACTTGAAACATGAAAATTGTTGGTAATACTGAAAGTGGTAATTTCAGTTGAATTATTGAAGGCAGAAGTCAGATAACTGTTGCTTAATGATGGGCAGAAAATTGTGAAAAATCTGTAATGTATGTAGACATTTCTTTCAAGAAAATTTGACTTTAAAAGAAGTAGGTAGGATTGAAACTAGAAGAGAATGTCAGGGTCAAATGATAAAATTAAGGGAAGAATGTGACTAATACAATGAATGTTTCTGTTTTATTTTAAAGGTGGAAATCAATAGAACATTCTTCAAGGATAATACAGAATATTTTGGAGAAAAAGAATGTGGTTTACTCTACAGGTAAGAGCAAGGATGCATAAGGAAAACACTTGAGATGATAGGGAGGTACAATAGTGAGAGAATGGAGAGATAGTGAAAGCTCATCAAGTCCACTGCAATAGAAATATAAGCAAGTTTGGTTCTCAATGTAAAGAAGAAACATTCCACATCTGATAGCTTTTGTATGACAGCAAGACTGATATACAAAAGAAATTTTTAAATATTTTATTCATTTATTTATAAAATTTATATATTTAAAGTGTACAACATGATGTTTTGATATACGTATACACAGTGAAATGATTCCTATGGTCAAGTTAATTAATATGTCCATCTATTCACAAAGTTACTTTATTTGTTTGTGCTAAGAGCACCTGAATCTACTCTGAGTAAATTAATAGTATATAATATAGTACCATTATCAGTCATCATCCTATAGTTTAGATCTCGATACCTTATTCATTTTACACAACTGTAATTTTGTACACTTTGACCAATATCTTCTTATCTTCCCTACTTCCCCATGCTTAGTAACCACATTTCTTCTCTTTGTGTCTACAATTCAGCTTTTTTAGATTCTACATATAAGTGAGATCATGCAGTAATTTTCTTTGTGTCTGGTTTATTTCATATAGCATTATGCTACAGTCCATGGGGCTGCAAAGAATCGGACACAACTGAGTGATTGAACAACAATATCTTGCAAATGTTCCAAATGTCAGAATCTTGACATTGTTCCAAATGTCAGAATCTTCTTCTTTAAGGCTGAATTTTTCATTTGTAATGAATATTTCATTACAGATATGTGCATAAATATATTCTATTTATGTATACATATTTCATTTATTATGTGTGTATCTGTGGTGTTGGAGAAAACTCTTGAGAATCCCTTGGACTGCAAGGAGATCCAACCAGTCCATCGTAAAAGAGATCAGTCCTGGGTGTTCATTGGAAGGACTGAGGCTGAAGCTGAAAGTTCCAATATTTTGGCCACCTGATATGAAGAGCTGACTCATTGGAAAAGACCCTGATGCTGGGAGGGATTGGGCTCAGGAGGAGAAGGGGACGACAGAAGATAAGATGGCTGGATGGCATCACTGACTCGATGGACATGAGTTTGAGTAAACTCCGGGAGTTGGTGATGGACAGGGAGGCCTGGCGTGCTGCGATTCATGGGGTCGCAAAGAGTCGGACACGACTGAGTGACTAAATTGAACTGAACTGATGTGTAGCCTATTTCATTATATATATATATATATATATATATATATCTCATGTATATAATGTATTGCCATATATATTAACATATAACTATTAAATATTGTATAAACATGCATTGTATATAATAAAAAATATATATACATATATTTCTTTATCCACTTATCTATCAACTGATATTTAGGTTGTTTCCAAGCCCTGGCTATTATGAACAATGCCACAGTGAACATGGAAGTGCAATAATCTCTTCAAGGTACTCATTTCACTTCCCATGAAATCAATAAATCTTTTTATGGAAAGAAAGGAAGAAAGAAAAATAGACAGCATGAAGAGAATAAGGAAGTTTTAATGTCTTCAAAGTCTGAAATTGTGAAAGATCAGATAGAAAAGAGAGATGACCACAGGTAGGATTGGGAGTGGGAGATAAAAAAGTAAGTAGATCCAAGATCTAATACTTTGATCAAATCAATAAAACAGAGTTTTAGCATATCTTTTGCAGAGAAAAGAAATGAATATGGAAATTTAAGATTTGGAATTTATACAAGAGAAGGCAATTAGGAAATTGAGGAAAGGATGAAAATAAGTAAGAAGCAGTAAAATAATGTGATAAATAATGCATTCTGGAATATATGATAGCCCAAGGGAAAGAGATATATCATTGCAAGAGTTTCATTTTTCTGTAGAATGTAATAAAATTCTGAATAATTTTTAATAAAGAAATTTAAAGTGAGAAAACGACAGTAAGAGTTGACTGGGAGATTACAAAAATACAGAATTAAATTGAATGACACAATAACACCATAATGGAAACAGTAAACACATTATAATCACTTGAGAATGGATTTGCCATGGTTTAGGAATGAAAATTACTCAGTAGAGTAAGCATTATAATTGAGATTATAATAGATATGAAATCACAGTGAAAGACATGAGAAATTACATTAATATGCATAAGTCAAGCAAAAGAAAACTAAGTATGCATAAATTAATACCCAATTGACTCTTAAAAAGTATTACTATATAGCTGCAAAAAATTCCCAGAAATTAAAAATAAAAGTAGATTCAACTAAATAGGACATTTTAAATATCATGAAACTTAATACAGATCAATTTGTGCTGATGAATTCCCAGTTAATTTATTAAAATACCAAAAGGGAAAAATGAAGGGCATTAGGCATCTAGGCTGAAAATCAAGTTATCATCCAAGGAGAATAATTGCAACGCAGGCCTCTCCAGATCAGCTCCTAAGTCAGATGAAAATAGAGTGCTATATACAAAGTACTGATGGAAAGAAAATGTAATCAACAATATTATACAAGCCAAGTTATTTTTTAAGTTAAATAAAAACAGAAGCAAATTATAAATATTCAGCGATTAAAGTATTCATCTTAATATAACCAATCATCAAATAAAATTCAGCAATAGAAATATGAACTGACAAGCTGGGGACAAAATTAATGACAGAAGACACTGTAACCATGTCTTTAAGCTTAAATAAAGAAAAGTAAGAGATTTTTCTTACTTACGTAAAGTACCACATAGGAATTATTTAGCATGTAATAAATTAAAGGATATAATAATCATAAACTCCTCAAAAATATTAACAATAAAATATAGATAATCAAATACTGAATCAAAACTTGAGGTAATAAACTTGAAAATAGAAGAGCTAGAACTGGAAATAATCAGTTATAATTAGATATAGTTCAATATTTAGTTGCCTAATTTTAGTTTAATATATAGTTCAATATTTAGTTGGCTAAATATCTGTCTTAATTATGATTACAGAGTGGAATGTAAAAAGATATAAACATTAAAAAACAAAAATGATGCAAAAGTCAAAATTGCTAGATGGGAAGAAGGGTGGGAAAAGGTGTTTAATAATACTGTAACTGTGAAATGTGAAGTTGAACAATTAAAACCATAATGATTCTTGTCTTTTAAATATTTTCATAATTTTTAGAAATATTTGCGTAGTATTACCAATTGTTATAAGAGTATATGTATATATATACACATATATATGTACTTCTTTTTTTTAACTCCAATTTGTTTACTATTAACAATTTAAGCAACAGAGAATTTAAAGTAATTTATGGAAATGTGTGTAATACTCTATTCACTGTAGTACAGCTATGTCTACAAAATTCCATCAATTTCTCTCTCTGTTGTTTAGGCAATTTCTCTCACCATTCCTGCATCTACACCATATCCATACTTGCAAAAAAGAAAATAAAAGAAACATCTAGAAAAATATTCCAATAATGATAAAAATAGCTTTGTTTTCTCTTCCAAGTAATGGGAATGTTAGTGACATTTTTGTGTGTTTGCACTTGTATTTCTTTAGTCATATGAATATTCAGAAAAGACTCTGATGCTGGGAGAGAATGAAGGCAAAAGGAGAAGAGAGTGACAGAGGATGAGATGGTTAGATAGCATTGCCAACTTGATGGACATGAATTTGAGCAAACTCCAGAAGATAGTGGAGGACAGAGGAGCCTGGCGTGTGGAGTCCATGGGGTTGCAAAGAGTCAGACATGACTCAGTGACTGAAAAACAACAACAAAATGCATTTCTTATATTTCTTTTCAAGAAGAAGTGATTATTTACCCCAAATCTCTTATTTCAGTGGTCTCTAACCTTTCTGGCTCAAGGGACCAGTTTTGTGGATGACAATTTTTCCCAGACCTGGGGGATGAGGGGGATGGTTTCAGGATGATTCAAGCACATTACTTTCATTGTGTACTTTTTTCTATTATTATTACACTGTGATATATAATGAAGTAATTACACAACTCACTATAATGCAGAGTCAGTGCCAGGCTTGACCTTGTTTTCCTGGAACTAGACAGTCCCAAACAGGAGTGGTTGGAGACAGTGACACCCAGAGTGTGTTGGTCTAGTCTATAATCTGGATTTGGCTGCTGTCACTACAGAAAACTCTGCTTCTCAAAGATAGGATGTTGGAAATGGAAGCAGACTTAGTGCTTTTGTGGCAGTCTCAGGATATTCTGACTTAGCTTTAATCCAGAACATATGGAGATTTGAAGTTGTCTCAAATACACTTTTAAGGCTACTGTCATTTGTGACCTCAAGCAGTTGATCCTCTTCTAGCACGGACAAAGTTGACTCACCTGGCTTGTTCACAAATGGGTCATGGATCCATTCCTTCCCAGTTTGGGGATCTTTTGTGATTGGGAAGTAATGCTCAAACTCTTCTGAAAGCTGAGGTAGGTGATCATGAACCAGCTGGAAGAAAGAAGGCCCTAGGCTCAGTCCCTTTTAAAATCTCCACTAATGTTTGAATCCTGTCAAAATTCAGAATGTTCACTCATCGCCCCCATAATTCCGGTTTGGCTTTGAATGCAGCCACTTTATCTCAGATTTGAATACAGTTGTCATCTTCCCATGATGTGACAGACTGAGTTAGTTGAACAGGTTGAATATGTCACAGAAGTAAATGTTGCTACCCATTCTGTGCCACTGAAATACCCTGCCAATGGTGACTGTTTTTCTAAAAGGAATCTCTGGAGCAGCTCTCATAACTCAAAAACTCTGGCCTTTCTGTATATGAGAAGACATATGTGCTCTGTGTCCATCTCCTAACAGAGCTGCACAAAGACACGAGTTATGAGCATGCACCATAATGTGGCTGATGATTTTAATCATATCCAACAAAATGTTGTAAAGTTCAGGTGACATTTTTCAGTTAGCCAGCATTTCTCTATGGATGACACAGAGTGTCGATTCCCATTCAGAAGCTACCTTTTTGACCTGAGTAACAAAACCAGAAAGCCACCCAGTCATGACAACCATTCTGTCCATACAAATATCGACACAGAATGACCATTTCAGTTTTCCTGATATGTAAATATTCAAAGACTTGAATGGTTCTGCAGCTGTCGTATTGGTTGGCAACAAAAGTGCACATGGCATATCCTTTTGCACATCCTTCTGAAGATACATCACACAAAACAAAGCATTCTTGTGCTGTTGTCAACACTGGTAGACTCATCAGCCTGGACTGCACACCACAGTGGCCCAATCCTCTCTAGCAATTGTGCCTCAATATCCCCTGCTATTTCATCAACTCATCTAGTTATGGTCCTAGCTGAAAGAAGAACCCATGCCATCTTTTGAACTGCAACCTCTCCTTTAAGTTCATGGCAAATGTCCTTAGCAGCAGACAGAATCAACTCTTCACCAATAGCAAAGGATTTCTTAGTTTCAGCAATGTGATTATCTGCTAAGAATAATGCTGTCAGTGCAGATACATTTAATGAAGTGGTGGCCTTCAATAATCGCTTCTATTCTTCACGTTCACATTTTTGTTTTTAAACTCCAAAGATTTGTCTTTTAATACAGGGTGCTTGTCTCCATATGGCAAAGAAGTTTTGAAGGTTTCATGGCTTCATTGGATAGCCAGTCACCACATATTTTACAAAGCAGGCTTGAAGAATGTGAATCACTTCTTTCAATGCACCCATAATTAAAGTGGGATTCTTGATATTTTCTTTTAAATACAGCTTTCTTTTTTATTTGGCCTTCAGAGTCTTCTGTATTCTTCCTGTTGAATCTTTCCGCCTTTTCAAAAATGCTCTCCTGTGACATTTATTTTTTACTCATTTTGGTTAGGGTTAACTTGTGGGCTTACCAAAAATGTGATTGAGACAAGTGCTCAGTGCAGGAAAGAGGCACAGATGGAAGTGGTCAATAAAATAATGGGCAGGTCATGAGCAGATTAAGGTGTCAGATTCTAACTTAAATCCTGCCACCAGATGCAGCTTTATTGTCATTTGCCCTCACTGATAGAGTTTTGATATGTCTGTAAACAATTGATTTATTATTGCCTCTGAGCAATCAAACCTCTCTGCTAATGATGATTTGTTTTTGCAGCCACTCCCTAGTTCTTGCATCACTGCCTCAGCTCCACTCAGTTCATCAGGCCTTAGATTTTCATAAGAAGTGCACAACTTAGATCCTGAGCATGCTCAGTTTACAGTAGAGTTTGCACTCTTATGAGAATCTAATGCCACCACTGATCTGACAGGAGGTGGATCTCAAGTGGTAATGCAAGCAATGGGGAACATCAGCTGAAGCTTCACTCACTCACCCACTGCTCACCTCCTGCTGTGTGGCCCAGTTCCTAACAGGCCATGGACCAGTACCAGGGTTGAAGACCCTCCTCTTATTTAATTTTAAATCTTTAAATATAAACTAAATAAATGTTATTTAACTTAAAATCTCCATTAATATACATGAAAATTTTCCACTACTTTTGATAAATCTGACATATTTCAAACATCAAAAATCTAAAAGTCATAGAACAGAGGACACAACATGTAGTACATATGATTCTGGATATGGAAGTGAATTTTTGTATTTAATACTTGGTATCCACATGTGAAAAATAATTTTATAAAGAACATATGGAAAACAGAAAGTTTGTATTGGCAATGCAACATAAGAAGGAAAATGTTAAGAAATCAATGAGTAATTATATTTCTAATTTTTATTATTTTTCATTTTTAAGGAGGTATTATTGCTACACAATTATGCTACAGGTGAACAATATAGTGATTCACAATTTTTAAAGGTTACATTTCAAGTATATTTATTATAAAACATTGGCTGTATTACCTGTATTATACAATACATCCTTGTAGCT
The DNA here is from genome assembly GCF_019320065.1 of Cervus canadensis. NCBI lineage: Eukaryota > Metazoa > Chordata > Mammalia > Artiodactyla > Cervidae > Cervus > Cervus canadensis. The sequence goes on along the minus strand of NC_057390.1, from coordinate 54,681,767 downwards.
TATTTTATACCCAGTAGTTTTTAACTCTTACTCCCCTATCCCTTTATTGCCCTTGCTTCTTTCCCTCTACCCGCTGGTAATAACTAGTTCATTCTCTAAATCTGTGAGTCTATTTATTTTTCTATATTCACTAGCTTTTTTATTATTTAGGCTCCACATATAAGTGATAATATGTAGTATTTCTCTTTCTCTGTCAGATTTATTTCACTAAGCATAATATATTCTAGGTCTACCCATGTTGTTGCAAATAGCAGAATGTCATCTTTTTAAGGCTAATACTTCTCTCTCTCTATATATATATATATACACATATATACATATATATATATATCTACACACGTATAATGTGTGTATCACATATGTATATATGCATGTACATAATAATATAATATTCCCCTATATGTGTGTGTGTGTGTGTGTGTGTATGTATGGTACTGGTTACTCAGTTGTGTCTGACACTTTGTGACCACATGGACAGTAGCCTGCCAGGCTCCTCGGTCCATGGAATTTTCCAGGCAAGAATATTGGAGTGGGTAGCATCCCCTTCTACAGGGGATCTTCCTGGTACAGGGATGGAAGTAATGTCTCCTGCATTGCAGGGAGTTTATTTGCTGTCTGAGCCACCAGTGGTACTGGTGTATATATGCCTATTCCCCTATATATGTGTAATATGTATATGTACATATTAGTATTGCTGCTGCTGCTAAGTCGCTTCAGTTGTTTATGACTCTGTGTGACCCCATAGACGGCAGCCACCAGGCTCCCCCATCCCTGGGGTTCTCCAGGCAAGAATACTTGAGTGGGTTGCCATTTCCGTCTCCAATGCATGAAAGTGAAAAGTGAAAGTGAAGTCACTCAGTCGTGTCCAACTTGTAGTGACCCCATGGACTGCAGCCCACCAGGCTCCTCCATCCATGGGATTTTCCAGGCAAGAGTGCTGGAGTGGGTTGCCATTGCCTTCTCAGATATATTAGTATTAGATTATTTATATTTTAAATATTATATTATAAATATTGTATTATTATGTTTATATTGTATTAAATTATATATTATTATATATGCATATATAATACGTATACTCACATACTACTCATATACATATACACATATGTGTGTATGTGTGTTAGTCGCTCAGTCATGTCTGACTCTTTGTGACCTCATGCACTGTAACTCACCAGGCTCCTCTGTTCATGAAATTCTCTAGGCAAGAATATTGGAGTGTGTTGCCATTCCTTTCTCCAGGGGATCTTCCCAATCCAGGGATCGAACCCAGGTCTGTGGCATTGCTGTCAGATTCTTTACCATCCGAGCCACCAGGGAAACCCCATACACATATATACATATGTGCACGCACACCACATTTTCTTCATCCATTCATTTATTGATGTATACCTAGCCTCCTTCCACACCTTGACTATTGTAAATAATACTGATATGGATATTGGGATTATGTATATTTTCAAATCAGTGCTTTCATTTTCTTTAGATATATTCTCAAGAGTGGACCTGCTGCATGTTATAGTAGTTCTAATTTTAGTCTTTTGAGTATCCTTCATAATTCTTCCACAGTAGTTGCACCAATTTACGTTTCCATCAACAGTGTAAAAGGGTTCCTTATTCTGCACATCCTCTCTAATATTTATTGTTTGTGGTCTTTTTGATGATAGCTATTCTGACAGGAGTGAGGTGATAACTCACTGTGGTTTTGATTTCCATTTCTCTGATGATTAGCAATGTTGAGCATCTTTTAAAGTGCCCATTGGCCATCTGCATGTCTTCTTTGGAGAAATGCCTCTCCAGGTCTTCAACAAATTTTTAAGTGAATTGTTTGATATTTTTACTCAATATCATGAGGTGTATGAACTGTTCATATATTTTGGATATGTAATTCCTTATCAGTCATATTGCTTTTAAATATTTTTTTCCCATTCAGTAGATTGTGTTTTCATGTTGTCAATGGTTTACCTTGCTCTGGAAAATTTCTAAGTTTAATTAAATTCCATTTGCTAAATTTTGCTTTTGTTCCTTTTGTCTTAATACACAGATCCAAAAAACAAACAAACAAACAACAACAACAACAAATTTGTATGATTTATGCATTCTGCCTATGTTCTATTCTAGGTGTTTTCTTGTTTCACGTCTTACATTTAGGTCTTTAATCTATCAACATTTTAATTTTTGAATTGGTTATGAAGAAATGTCCTAATCTCATTGCTTTAAATGTAACAGTCAAGTTTTCCCAGTATCACTTATTGAAGACACTATCTTTTCTCTGTTTTATAATCTTGCTTCCTTTGTCAGTAATTAATTGTGTGTGGTTTTATTTCTGAGCTCTCCAATGATATACATGTCTATTTCTGTGCCAGTGTGTATATATATATATATATATTTTTAATTGTAGCTTTGTAGCATAATCTGAAGTCAGGGAGTAAGATTCCTCCAATTCTGTTCTTCTTTTTCAAGGTTGTTCTCTCTGTTTGGAATTGTGTTTCCATACGGATTTTAGGACTTTTTAAAGCTCTTTGAAAAATGCCTTTTGTATTTTGATGGAGACTGTATTGCCTCAAGTATGGCTATTTTAACAACATAATTTTTTTCATTTAGTGAACAGTATATCTTTCCATATGTGTTGTCTTGAGTTACTTTCATCAGGGACTTATAGTTTTTTAGTACAAATCTTTTACCTCCTCAGGTAAGTTTATTCCTGAGTATTTTATCCTTTATGATATAATTGGAATTATAATTGTTTTCTTAATTTCACTTTCTGATGGTTCATTTTTAGCGTATAGAAATGCAACAGGGTTCTGTATATTAATTCTGTATCCTGTAACTTTACTTAGTTAGTAATTGGGTAATCAGTAATAATTTTTTTAGATGTATTTAGGATTTTCTAAGTATAGTATCATGTCATCTATAAACAGTAATGGTTTATTTCTTCCTTCCCAATTTGGATTCATTTTATTTATTCTTCTTGTCTAATTGTTGTGACTAGAACATCCAATACTGTGTTGAATAAAAGTGGCCAGAATAGGCATCTTTGTCTTGTTCTTGATCTTAGGGGAAATGCTTTCAGTTTTTTTCACAATTATCTGTGGGATTAACATATTTGGCCCTTACCATGTTGAAGTATGACCACTATATCCACTTTCTGGAAGGTCTTTATCATAAATAGATGCTGAATTTTGTCAAAACCTTTTTCTGAGTCTACAGAGATGATCATATGGTTTTCATTCTTCAATTTGTTAATGTGGTGCATCACATTGATTGAGCTTCAGATATTGAACCATCTTTGTGTCTCTGGGATAAATCCCACTGGATTATTGTATATGATTATTTTAATGTATTATTGGATTAAATTTGCTAATATTTTGCTGAGGATCTATGTTCATCAGTGATACTGGCCAGCAATTATCTTTATTATGATATTTTTCTCCAGTTTTGTAATCAGGGTAGTTTTATTTTCATAGAATGAGTGTGGAAGTCTTTCTTCCTCTGTAATTTTCTGGAATAATTTGAGAATGATGGGTATTATTTGTACTCTAAATGTTTGGTAGAATTCACCTGTGAAACCATCTAGCTCTGAACTTTTGTTTCTTGGGAGTTTTTTTTAATTACTGTTTAAATTTCATTGCTGGCATATGGTTCATTCATATTTTTGATTTCTTCCTGTTTCAGTCTTGGGAGAGTGTTCATTTGTAGAATCTATTTCTTTTAGATAGTCCATTGTATTGACATTTAATTGTTTATAGTAATCTCATGATCCTTTGTTTTTCTATAGTGTCAGTTGTTACTGGTACTTTTCTTCTTTCTAATTTTTTATTTTATTGATATGGGCCCTCTCTATTGATTGATTAGTCTGGCTAAAGTTTTATCAGTTTTGTTTCTCTTTTTAATGAAGCAACTCTTAGTTTCATTGATCTTTTCTGTTTTCTTTGTCTCTATTTCATTTATTTCAGCCCTGATCTTAATGATTTATTTTCTTCTACTAAATCTTAGCTTTGTTCTTGTTTTTCTAATATCTTTAGGTGTAAGGTTAGGTTGTTATGTGATATTTTTCTTGTTTCCTAAAGTGAGCTTGTATTACTCTAAACTTTCCTCTTAAATCTGGTTTTGCTGTGTCCCATAGATTTTGGATCATGGTGTTTTGTTTTCAGTTGTCTTCATTTATATTTGATTTTCTATTTGATATCTTCAGTGAACCATTGATCATGTATAGCATATTGTTTTTAGCCTTCATGTGTTAGTGTTTTTTGCAGGTTTCTTTGTAATTGGTTTCTAGTCTCTTAGTGTTCTAGTCAGTAATGAAGCTTGATATTATTTCAATTTTCTTAAATTTACAGAGGTTTGTTTTGTGGCCTAATTGGGCTTCCCTTGTGGCTCAGCTGGTAAAGAATCTGCCTGCAATGCGGGAGACCTGGGTTCAATTCCTGGGTTGGGAAGATCCCCTGGAGAAGGGAAAGGCTACCCACTCCAGCATTCTGGCCTGGAGAATTCCATGAACTGTGTAGTCCATGGGGTCGCAGTCAGACATGATTGACTGACTTTCACTTTCAGGACTTTCATGTGGCTTCCCAGGTGGAGCTTGTGGTAAAGAGCCTGTGTGCCAATGCAGGAGACTTTAGAAATGCAGGTTGTTCCCTGGGTCAGGAAGATTCCCCTGGAGGAGAGCACAGCTATCCACTCCAGTATTCTTGCCTAGAGAATCCCATGAACAGTCTACCGCCATACCACCCTGAACACACCCGACCTCATCTTGGAAGCTAAGCAGGGTTGTGCCTGGTTAGTACTTGGATGAGAGAATCCCATGGACAGAGAAGCCTGGTGCACTGTGGTCCATAGGGTCGCAAAGAGTCAGACATGACTGATACAACTTAGTACTGCACAGCACAGCACATGTGACTTATATTGGAATATGTTTCATGTACACATGAAAAAGAATGTGTGTCTGCTCCTTTTGAAGGCAGTGCTCTATATATCAATTAAGTCCATATGGTCTAATGTGTCATTTAAGATCAGTGCTTCCTTATTAATTTTCTGACTGGATGATCTATCTGTTAATGTAAGTGGGCTTTTAAAGTCTCCTACTATTTTTGTGTTACAGCCAACTTCTCTTTTTATGTCTGTTTATGTTTTCTTTATGTACTTAGGTGGTTCTATATTGGGTGCATAAATATTTACAATTGATCTTTCTTCTTCTTGGAATGATTCCTTGATCATTATATAATGTCCTTCTTGTCTTTTGTAATAGTCTTTATTTTAAAGTCTATTTCATCTGGTATAATTATTGATAAATTGGCCTTTAAAATCTCTATTTAAATGAAATAACTTTTTCTATCCCATCTATTTCAGTCTGCATTGTTTTAGATCTAAAGTGAGTCTCCTGTAGGTAGTATATATATGGCTCTTGTTTATCTTTTTTTATCAAATAAACTATGACTTTATTATTCAATTGTAGGAATTCTTTTTAAAACTTTATTTATTTATTTATTTTTGACTGTGCTGAGTCTTCATCACAACACAGGCTTTTCTCTCATTGTGGCAAGTGGGGGCTGCTGTCTAGCTGCAGCATGTGGGCATCCTATTGCAATGGCGTCTCTTGTTGCAGAGCATAGGCGCTAGGGTGCTCAGACTTCAGTAGGTGTGGCACATGAGATAAGTAGTTGCAGCTTTCAGGCTCTAGGACATAGGATCAATAGTTGCGGTGCACAGACTTAGATGTTCCATGGCATGTGGGATCCTTCCAGATCAGGTATCAAACCTACGTCTCCTGCATTGGTAAGCAGATTATCACTGAGCCACCAAGAAAACCCTGGGATCTTGTTTTTGAGTCTATTCAGCCACTCTGTTTTTTGTTTGGAGCATTTAGAACATTTATATTTAAAGTAATCATTGATATATGTGTACTTATTGCCATTATGCTAGCTGTCTTTTGGATTCATTTTGAGGTTATTTTTTATTCCTTTTTCTTCTTTTTGTCTCTTATGATTTGATGTCTATCTTTATTAGCATGTTTGAATTCCTTCTGTATTTTGTGGGTATATTTACTATTTTTCTTTTATTTGTGGTTAACATGAAGTTTATATATAGTGATCAACCCATACAGGGTTATTTTTAATTGGTGGTCTCTTAATTTCAAGAATATTTTAATGCACCTACATTTTTACCTTCTTCCTCTTGTAGTTACTGATTCTGACACCATGTTTTACATCTAATTATTTTGTCTATCCCTCAAGTGCTTATTGTGAATAAAGATGATTTTACTACCTTTGCCTTTTAATGTTCTCACTACCTTTGTAAATGGGTGATTTACTATTTTTACTGTATATTTGCCTTTACTGATGAGATTTTCTTTGAGTATTTTCCTGTGTTTACTTGTGGCCTTTTATGTTATTGTGGTCATCCCTTGTGGCTGAAGATAAAAAACCTACCTCAGTACAGGAGATCTTGGTTCTATTTCTGAGCCAAGAAAATCCCCTGGAGAAGAGAATGGCTACCCACTCCAGTATTCTTGCCTGGAGGATTCCATGGACAGAGAAGCCTGGCAGGCCACAGTCCATAGGGTCGCAGATGATGTGAACATGGCTTAGCCACTAAACTAGAAAAACATGGCACAAAAGTCACCCAGTTTCTTCCTCTACTTCTATTGTTTTCTTCTCCATTAATCTTTACTTTATGTTTTCTGATATTTTTACATGGTAGATAAAGATTATGAAGGAAACATTTCCACAGGGATGATTTTTTTTCATGGAACATGAGTGTTTTCATTAAAATCACCCATCTCCAAATGTTCTTATAAACATCTTTCATATATGTATTTAATTTTATTTAAAATATTCAAAAGATCCCAAAACTTTATTATAGTTTGTACCTAATATCAATAAATTGAATTTGTTATCTTTCTGTTATGAATTCTATTTTTATCATTGTTCAAATTTTCAAAAAAAAATTAATAAATTTTTCTTAAGTTCAAGTAAGAAATTATAAGTTTTATTTTCTATGTAATTTGAGGAAAATAGTACTTTTATTTTCTCTCACACAAGGCTTGTTATTATTTTTTATGTAAATTCTTATTTCTCAGGACTTGGGCTTTTATAGCATGACTTTCTTATTCTTGTTTTCTTTATTTTTATTAGTCTCTTGCTTAACTGGAGTAATTCTAAGACGTTTTTCAAAGAATACAGGACAGCTATTTATACTTTGAAACTTGAATATCTGAAAATTCCATTTAGTTGTCTTCACACATAAATGATAACTTGGCAAGATGTGGAATTCTGAAGTCACAAATTCTTTTCAAATTTTCTGATGGTTCATTACCTTTCAGTCCCTAGTGTTTTAAAAGAAAAATATCATCCAACTTGTCTAGACTCATATCTTATAAAACTCTTGGGATTAAAATGGATGAGATTAAGGTGAAGATCAAGTCACTGGTCAAGATTGCTTCCATTTACTTTGCTTAAAGTTATACTTCTTCTCAAGAAGATTAATCACATTTAAAGCCATGAGAGACCTCCTAAAACCTGTTTATGTCAACAATAAACAATTTCAGAAAGTTGCCACTGTTTGGATAACATTCTCAACTGGCTTCTATCACAAATAGATTTTTCCCTTTATCTTCACATTTCTTAAGTAGGAACTAACTACTGAGGTGGCAGTCAGATATGTATTATTAAGCCTTTTACTTCCTAAAAAATTTCAAGAATATTTTCTACATTAAATTCAGTAATAAATACTTATTTTGTATTATTAAATACGCATTATTGTTTCTTAAAGAAACATTTGACAAAAGACAAGGGCCTGTAATTTTAAACCTAATTAAGTACAGGTGATGTGAGTCTGCAGTGTACTAATAAACATATTCATTATGAACAATCTTCTATTGGTGAGTAATAGTTTTTATAGACAGTTGTAGGGTCTTTATAATTTTCTTCATAGATTGCTTTAAAAAAAAAAGCACCTGTGCTTTTAATAAGAGAATTCCTGATGCTATTTCCTCTAACAAGAACCACTAACTGGGAGATCATGTTGACTTAAAACAAATAGACTGCTGATTATTTTTCCAATAAAAATAAGTCTATTGGTATCAGCAGCAGATTGCAATTTGGGGTCTGCAATGATGGCCAGCTATGTATAAGTTTCAGTACAGCAAAGATAGGACAACTCTTTTAAAGGTGGGTAAAGGATATTGGGAGGACTATAGTAAGCAAAGAGTCCATTAGAAGAATTGAGAGCATTTGCTTGTCTGAGTTGTCACTGTCTCTCATGGATTGAGTCTGCCAAGAAAAAAGAGAAAGTCCTTTCCTGTTGGGCTTTGCTATTGTCATATGGCCTGAGAGTTTCCCTTTCTGGCCTACTGACTATTTTAATGACTTCTATTTATTAATCTTTATATTCCTCCATCTTTGATCAAGATCTTTCTCTGAAAGTCCCTCTGATCAAGAGTCAGGTTTTCTGGTTTCAGCAGCTTATTTTACCCTCAAAGTCAGGAAGAACCTTTCTGGATGTAGCATCCCATGTCAGAGGAAAAGCACACTGAAAACTATTGAGATCATATTTGAGTAACAAAGAGGAGTAGGAAGAAGAACTCCCAGGCACTTTCTATGTAAAGTCCGTATGTTTTAAATTATAGATATTGGAGATCACTCAAAGCTTTGTCGTCATCAAAGGTTTGGCAGGCAAACTTCCAATGCACCTGGTTCAGATGTCTTAGGAAAGCTGTCTTAACATGTCAGCCACTTCAATTCTGGGAAGTCTTTACTTTAGATCACCAGTTGATGTGCAGGTACAGTCAGTGTTGGGTATGGGTATTTAGGAGTGTCCTATGAATCCAGAAAGTGTCTATTCCCTGGAAAGCGGTGGTATAAATGTTGGTTAGCAGTACCAGACAGGGGCCTTTTCAGTAAGGTTGAAAGGAATCCTTTTGTGTATATATATATACATATATATATATATATATTAATATATGAGGTCTTCATGGTGCAAGGTAAAGGAGGTTGTTGTTCAGTTGTTAAGTCATATCTAACTCTGCAACCCCATGGACTGCAGCATGACAGTTTCTCTGTCCTCCACTAACTGCCAAAGTTTACTCAGATTCATGATCATTGAGTCAGTGATGCTATCTAACCATCCCATCCTCTTTTGCCCCTTTCTCCTTTTGCTGTCAACCTTTCCCAGCATCAGAGTCTTTTCCAATGACACATCTCTTCACATCAGGTGGCCAAAGTGTTGGAGCTTCAGCTTCAGCAACAGTCTTTCCAATGAATGTTCGGGGTTGATTTCCTTCAGGGTTGATGGGTTTGAGTCATTGCAGTCTAAAGGGACTCTTAAGAGTCTTCTCCTGAATCATAATTTGAAAGCATCAACTGTTTGGTATTCAAATTTCTTAATGGTCCAACTCTTCTTTATAGTCCATCCATACATAACTACTGGAAAAACAGTAGCTTTGATTTCCTGAACCTTTGTCAGCAAAGTGATGTCTCTGCTTTTTAATATGCTGTCTAAGTTTGTTATAGATTTTCTTCCAAGGAGCAAGTGTCTTTTAATTTTATGGCTACAGTCACTGTCTGCAGTGATTTTAGAGACCAAGAAAATAAAATCTGTCAGTGCTTCCATTTTTTCCCCTTCTATTTGCCATGAATTGATGAGACCAGATGTGATGCTCTTACTTTTTTAATGCTGAGTTTCAAGTCAGCTTTTTCACTTCCCCCTTTCACCCTCATCAGTAGGCTCTTCAATTCCTCTCCATTTTCTGCCAACAGAGTGACACCACCTGCATATCTGAAGTTGTTGATATTTCTCTCTAGCCACAGAAGAGGCAGTAGCCTGTGCAAAAGAAAAAATTCTGTATGTGAAACATACAGACCATGACAAAAGCATAAATATCCTTTGATTTTTATATCCAAAAACATATTTATATAGACAAAGAATACTGTATGAAATCTATATGCCAAAACTTAAATGGTCCATTAGGCCATTAAAATGTCCAGTAAATGTAGTAACAGACTTCCTTGGTTTGTATGTTTAACAAATGGGACAAGTAAGGTAGGCACTTTTCTCAACCTTGTTAACATGCTCCCACCTATTTGACTCACGAATGCCTTCATTTTGTCAATAGACAAATAGTTCAATGCATGTACAGTGGGGAAGAGTGGGATTTTTTTTTTTCAGGTTTTCACTATTTATTTATAACAAATATTCCATGTCCTGGATCCTCTTCAGTCAGAAGTTCTTTGAGATGATGCCGTCATCCTTGGCCAGCCGGAAAATGGAGTCATCTGACTCGCCCATCCTGCGAATGGCCCCGCAGATAGTGTAGGTTTTAAACTGGCCGTTGAACCTGCCTGTCACCTTGTCAACCTCGGCCATGTTCATCTGGATGGACGCGTGGTCCTTGGCTCCGATGATACGGTTGCTGGGAGAGCATTTCCGCGGCACATACAGGTCCACGAACTCACCAGTGTCGCTCTGCATGTTGAGCTAGCTCTCAGGCCCCGCACCATCCCCTTTGCCTGGACGCCGGCCATGCGACCTCAGGAGAGTGGGAATTTTTAAAGTCTGTGGCAGGACTGAGTTGTTATTTGGTCTAGATTTGGTAAATGGGAATCCCACAATCATTTGCTCAATAGCTTTAAACAAAAAGGCAGTGGCAGTAATGGTTCTAACAAGGCAGGTAAACCCATGCTAGGGTCCAGTTGCTATAGTACCTTTTTGGCTATAACACCCTATATAGGTAATTGGTGACCTCTGTTTTTTTGAGTGAATATCCTGAGGACAAACACTTTCTTATATACAGAAAGGCAAAAGGATATCTGATAATATGGATGCTCAGGGGCAGGTGGGTTCATTAAATTCTCCTTTAAGTTGTTATAGGCTGTGTCATCCAGTTCTCTTCATAAACATTGGATTGGTATTATTATTATTTAGTGAAAAATGCAGAAATTTAGCTACAAGAGAAATTTTGAATCTATTTTTTTGCAATAACCAACTCACCTGAGAAAAACTAAGAGTTGGTGTTTTGTTTGGGGTTTGGAGAAACTTAGGACACCATGAAGTATATCTGAACCCAGGTGAAGCCCTTGTTTTGACATCAGATTCCCTAAACATTGAACTTGGGTTTGGGAAAACAGCAGTTTTGGGGACAATTGTATCCACTGAAGACCAAAAGCTTTAGCAAGTGGATGCTGTCTTCATGTTAGGAGACTTGAGGTGAGCAAAGAAGCAAATCATCCACATATTGCAACACAGTAGAACTTATAGGGCACTTCTTAACACCAAGCTCAGCCTTCAAGATTTATAAGAAATAAGAACTCCAGGTAAAATCTTGAATCATTATTGTCCCTGTGAATTATTTTTCTTCCCAAGTGAAGGCAAAATAGCATCTGTTAGCTTCCTCAACTGGAATACTGAAGAATGCACCATATAAATCTATTGCAGTAAAGAATTAGCTTCCTATAGAAGTGGACACTAGTAATGCATTGAGAGATAACAATGTTGTTTATTGTTGTTATTACAATGTTGTTTATTACTCAGAGGCCCTGAACAAACTCTACCTTCAGTCCTTAGGTTTTCTCACTGGTTTAATAGGACTATTTTACCAGACACTGTTAAAATAAAAGTATTGCAGATATTAAGTCTTTGAGCCTTATGATCTATTACGGGCTTTAAATCTTGAAGTTCTTCCTCACTTATGGGATAGTGATTAGCTCTGGGAAGAGATTTTAAGAGATCTGTTTGAATACTGATGAGAAGTACAGTGTGAATTTTGTCAATATCAATTGGAGATTTTTTCCATAAGAAGAATGGTGGCTGAAACAATAGAGCCAAATAATCAGTGTTTCCAGAATCAGCTCTGCTATACTCAGGGACAGAGAAAATAAAAGATGTCGAAAGGTCATTTGATGCACCTGGTTGGTCACTTTGATTGCTACAGTTGACCCTTGAACAACATAGTGGCTAGGGGCTGTGAATTTCTGAACTGCTAAAAAATTGAGAAAAACTTTACAGTTAGAGTCAACCAACTCAGAATCACTGCTATAGTGCTTATTTAGGAAAACTTCTTTCAGCATATAAGTGGGCCCAGGCAGTACAGACCAGTGTTGTTCAAGGGTCAACTGCATTACAAAATTTTAGAATTATATCCCCCTTTCAAGAGTAAGAAATTCCAGTATGATGCTTTCCTAAAAAGTCTTTGCCTAATAAATGGACAGTGGTTGAGGAGCAAAAGACAAAAGGATTCACATGTCTCAAAGGGTTTAATAAAAGGAACTAGGTTCAGAGACAGAAACCTTTCAAGTTTCATTAAAGATCCCACTATTTGAACTTGCAGTACTCTGAGGCAAGGGCTGCTTTTTGTTAGTGGGTTGAGCTCTTAGAGTGGATCTAGTGTCAATTAGGACAGCACAGCTATAATGGAACAGCCCCATTCCCAGGGAGTCAGGCCAAAGGCTTAACAGTGCAGTTCCAATAGAAGAGCCCTTATTCTGAAAGGAACCAAGCTAAAGCCTGCACTGGCACCATTTCAGTGAAACAGCCCCTGTTCCAAAAGAAATTGGCCCAAAAGCTAGCAGAGTTCCAATTGAAACAGCCTGATTTCAAAATACTATCAGGCTGAAGTGCCAAGCAACTACTTAGAGACAGAACAAAGCTTAAACAAAAAACATGGAGCCTTAAAATGTATCCCAAACAAAATCTGGGAGAACTTCAAAACATAAAGAAGGCAGAAGCTCAGATCCAAAAGAAAGACTTACCTTCAAACCCCAGGGTTGATGGAGAAGCAGTGCGCACTAGTGGCCTAAATGTTGACCTCTGTTCTCACCAGCCTCAGACTCACTGAATGTCTTCTCTGGACCCCCATGCATGCCACAAAAATTACCTAAAATAAATATATTTCTTTACTGGAGAAATATAGTTATTTCTCCAGTAAAAATCAGCTTTTCAGTATCAGCAAAGAATTGCAGTTCAGGGCCTGCAACCATAGTGAGCGATGTGTAAGTCCCAGCACAGCAAGGAGACAATAATTCTTTTAAAGAGGAGAAAAGGGAATTAGGAGGGCTGAAGTAAGCAGAGCTCATTGAAGGAGTTGAGATTCAAAAAAGTGTAGTGCCTTTTTAAAAATTTTAATTTAAGAAAAATTTTAAATTGGAAGACTATTGCCACTATGTTGTGCTGGTTTCTGCCATACAGCAAAGTGAATCAGCTACAAGTATACATATACCTCTTCCATCATGAGCCTCCTTCTTATCCTGCCATCCCACCCCTTTAGGTCTTCACAGAGCATGAAGCTGGATTCCCTGTGTTATGCCACGGTTTACTTCTAGTTATCTATTTTACACACGGTAGCATATATATATCAGTGCTAGTCTCTCAATTCATCCCACCCTCTCCTTCCCACACAGTGTCCTCAAGAACATTTTCTATGTCTGCATCCCCATTCCTGTCCTACAAATAGGTTCATCAGTACCTTTCTTCTAGATTACATATGTATGCATTAGTATATGATATTTCTTTTTCTCTTTCTGACTTACTTCACCCTGCTCTAGGTTCATCCAACTCACTACAATGTTCATTTTTATGGCTAAGTAACATTCACTTGTGGGCTTCCCTGGTGGCTCAGTGGAAAAGTATCTGCCTACAGTGCAGAGACACAGGAGGAGACACAGATTCAGTCCCTGTGTCAGAATGATCTCCTGGAGGAGAGCATGGCAACCCAATCCAGTATTCTTGCCTAGAGAAAGCCATGGACTGAAAAGCCTGGAGGGCTACAGTCAATAGGGTTACAAACAGGTAGATATGACTTAAGCATCTGAGCAGGCAGACATGTAGTATTCCATTCCATTCTATTGTATATATGTGCCACAACTTCTACTGTAAATAGTGCTGCAGTGAACATCAGGGTACATGTGTCTTTTTGAAACATATTTTTTTCCCTCAGGCTATATGTCCAGTGGTGAGATTGCTGAGCTTATGGCAGTTTTATTCCTAGTTTTTAAGGAATATTCATACTGTTCTTCGTAGTGGCTGTAGCAACTTGCATTCCTACCAATAGTGCAAGAGGATTTCCTTTTCTCCAAATTCTCTCCACTGTTTGTTTTTAGGTTTTTTGGTGCTGGCCATTCTGACTGGAACCAGTCTGTTGTTCCATGTCCAGTTCTAACTTTTGCTTCCTGACCTGCTTACAGGTTTCTCAAGAGGCAAGTCAGGTGGTCTGGTATTCCCATCTCCTTCAGAATTTTCCATAGTTTCTTGTGATCCACACAGTCAAAGGCTTTGGCATAGTCAATAAAGCAGAAATAGATGTTTTTCTGGAACTCTCGCTTTTTCAACAATCCAGTGAAAGTTGGCAATCTGATCTCTGGTTCCTCTGCCTTTTCTAAAACCAGCTTGAGCAGCTGGAAGTTCACAGTTCATGTATTGCTGAAGCCTGGCTTGGAGAATTTTGAGCATTACTTTACTATCATGTGAGATGAGTGCAATTGTGCAGTAGTTTGAGCATTCTTTGGCATTGCCTTTCTTTGGGATTAGAATGAAAACTGACCTTTTCCAGTCCTGTGGCCACAGCTGAGTTTTCCAGATTTGCTGACATATTGAGTGCAGCACTTTCACAGCATCATCTTTTAGGATTTGAAATAGCTCAACTGGAATTCCATCACCTCCACTAACTTTGTTCATAGTGATGCTTCCTAAGGCCCACTTGACTTCACATTCCAGAATATCTGGCTCTAGATGAATGTGAGTGATCACACCATCATGATTATCTGGGTCGTGAAGATCTTTTTTGTACAGTTCATCTGTGTATTCTTGCTACCTCTTCTTAATATCTTCTACTTCTGTTAGGTCCCTACCATTTCTGTCCTTTATTGAGCTCATCTTTACATGAAATGTTCCCTTGGTATCTCTAATTTTTTTGAAGAGATCTCTAGTCTTTCCCATTCTATTGTTTTCCTCTATTTCTTTGCACTGATCCCTGAGGAAGGCTTTCTTATCTCTTCTTTCTATTCTTTGGAACTCTACATTCAAATGGGTGTATCTTTCCTTTTCTCCTTTGCTTTTTGCTTCTCTTCTTTTCACAGCTATTTGTAAGGCCGTCTCAGACAGCCATTTTGATTTTTTTGCATTTATTTTTCTTGGGGATGGTCTTGATTCCTGTCTCCTGTACAATGTAATGAACCTCTGTCCATAGTTCTTCAGGCACTCTGTCTATCAGATCTAGTCCCTTAAATATATTTCTCACTTCCACTGTATAGTCATAAGGAATACATCAAGGCTGTATATTGTCACCCTGGTTATTTAACTTATATGCAGAGTGCCTCATGAGAAATGCTGGCCTGGAGGAAGCACAAGCTGAAATCAAGATTACCAGGACAAATATCAATAACCTCAGATATGCAGATGTCACCACCCTTATGGCAGAAAGTGAAGAACTGAAGGGCCTCTTGATGAAAGTGAAAGAGGAGAGTGCAAAAGTTGGCTTAAAGCTCAACATTCAGAAAACTAAGATCTTGGTATCAGGTCCCATTACTTCATGGCAAATAGATGGGGAAACAGTGGAAACAGTGGCTGGATTTATTTTGGGGGGCTCCAAAATCACTGAAGATGGTAATTGCAGCCATGAAATTAAAAGATGCTTCCTCCTTGGGAAGAAAGTTATGACCATCCTAGACAGCATATTAATTAGCAGAGACATTACTTTGTCAACAAAGGTCCATCTAGTCAAGGCTATGGTTTTTCCAGTGGTCATGTATCGATGTGAGAATTGGACTATAAAGAAAGCTGAGCACTGAAGAATTGATGCTTTTGAACTGTGGTGTTGGAGAAGACTCTTGAGAGTCCCTTGGACTGCAAGGTGATCCAACCAGTCCATCCTAAAGGAGATCAGTCCCGGGTGTTCATTGGAAGGATTAATGTTGAAGGTCAAACTCCAATACTTTGGCCACCAGATGGAAAGAGCTGACTCATTTGAAAAGACCCTGATGCTGGGAAAGATTGAGGGCAGCAGGAGAAGTGAATGACAGAGGATGAGATGGTTGGATGGCATCACTGACTCAATGGACATGGGTTTGGGTAGACTCCGGAAGTTTGTGGTTGACAGGGAGGCCTGGTGTGCTGTGGTTCATGGGGTTGCAAAGAGTCAGACACAACTGAGTGACTGAACTGCCTGAACTGAATTATGATTGGTCTAAGATGATGCCTCATTGTAATTTTGATTTATTGACTGAGTTGTTGTCAGGCAAGAAGAAAACTTTCTTTTCTTTTGGGGTCTGCCATCGTATAGGTCATGAGAGCATCCCCTTCTGACTTCCTAACTCTATTTTAATTGAGTTTCTCTTTATCAATTTATAATCAATATGGCTGATTTAGGATAAATCTGAGAAAGTAAAATAAGCATCTATTGGGAGTGAAATATTCTTTTTCTTTATAAATTTGGAATATTAGCCAGAATCCCCACCCACATACAGAGCTATTCCAGTGCTGCACTGAGGATGATATAAGTTTCTTTGTGCCTCTGGCTCATGTTGTATTATACTGTCCACTCAGCTCCTATCTTTCATCTGTTCCTTTCAACTTAATGGCTATGTTTATTTACCAATGATTTTTTACATCTGACTTTCCCCCCAGTTTCATTAAGGTATATAGATGAAATTACATAAATTTAAGGTATAAAGGATGGTGATTAAGAATTGGTCACCACAATAAAGTCAGTTAACACATCAATCACCTTGTGCATAGCTCTCTTTTATGTTGGCAGGGAGCATTCAAAACCTGCTCTTGTACTAAACTCAAGTATACAATACAATAAAGACTATGAGACATTGATGAGACAAACTGAAGACATAAAAGGAAAAGATATCTCATGTTCATGTACTGAAAGCATTAATAGTTCTTTGTTATTGTTTAAATGTCTATACTACTCAAAGCAATTTATAGACTATATGCAATTTCTATAAAAATTTCAATGAGTTTTTACAGAAATAAAACAATCAACAATGTTAAAATTCATATGACATCAGAAAAGATCCTTAATAGCCCAAGCAGTCTTGAAAAGGAAGAGCAAAGCTGGAGGCAATTATGCTCCACACTTTCAGGATATATTGCAAAGCTTTAGTAATCAAAGCAGTATGCCCTGACATAGAAATAGACACATAGACTGATTGAATAGAATAGGAAGTCTAGATATAAACCCATGCATATATGATCAACTAATATTTGACAAGTCATCAAATGGACTAAGGTGCTCAACATCAGTAATTATCAGGGAAATGCAAATCAAAACCATAATGAGATATTACCTCATACCTTTTAGTGTCCATAAAAAGACAAGAGGTAACAAGTGTTAATGAGGATACGGAGAAAATAAAACAGTTGTGCATTGTTGGTTTGAATGTAAATTGGCATAGCCACAATAGAAAAGAGTAGGGAGAATCCATGAAAACAAATTTTTTTTTTTAATCTACCGTATATTGTTTATGGGCTTCCCTGGTGGCTCAGCAGTAAAGAATCCACTTGCAATGCAGGAGTTGCAGGAGACACAAGTTCAAACACTGTGTTGGGAATATGGAGGAGGGCATTGCAACCCACTCCAGTATTCTTGCCTGGAGAATACCATGGACAGGGCAGTGTGGCAGGCTACAGTCTATAGGGTCACAAAGAATCAGACATGACTGAAGCAACTTAGCATGCATGGACACATGCTGTTTATAGCTTGCTGTGTAAAAGCTTTTAAGTTTAATTAAGTCTCATTTGTTTACTTTTACTTTTATTTCATTACTCTAGGACATGGGTCAAAGGGAATCTTACTGCCGTTTATGTCAAAGAGTGTTCTGCCTATGTTTTCCTCCAAGAGTTTTATAGTTTCTGGCCTTACATTTAGGTCTTTAATCCACTGTGAGTTTGTGTATGGTGTTAGAAAGTGTTCTAATTTAATTATTTTACATGTAGCTGTCCAATTTTCCCAGCACCGCTTATTGAAGAGGCTGTTTCTTCCCCCCATTGTGTATTCTTGCTTTCTTTGTCAAAGATAAGGTGCCCATAGTTGTGTAAGCTTATCTCTGGGCTTTCTAGCTTGTTCCATTGATCTATATTTCTGTTTTTGTGCCAGTACCCTACTGTCTTGATGACTGTAGCTTTGTGGTATAGTCTGAAGTCAGAAAGATTGATTCCTCCAGCTTTATTTTTCTTTCTCAAGATTGCTTTGGATACTCGTTTTTTTTGTTTTTTTTTTTAATATTTCCATTCAAATAGTAAAAAAAAGAAAGAAAGAAAGAAAAATTGTTCTAGAGAAAATAGTTGCAAATGAAGCAACTGACAAAGGGTTAATTTCCAAGATATATATAAGCAGCTCATGCATTCAATGTCAGAAAAACAAGCAAGCCAATCAAAAAATGAGCAGAAGACCTAAACAGACATTTCTCCAAAGAACACATGAAGATGGCCAACAAACACATAAAAAGGTGCTCAACATTGGTCATTATTAGAAAAAAAGCAAATAAAAGCTATGATGAGGTATCACTTTACACAAAATCAGAGGGGTCATCATCAAAAAATGTACAAACAACAAATGCTGGAGAGGATGTGGAGAAAGGAAATGCTCTTGAACTATTGGTGGGAATGTAAATTGAGATAGCCACTATAGAGAACATTATGGGGATTCCTTAAAAAACTAAGAATAAAACTACCATATGACCCAGCAGTCCCACTACTGGGCATATACCCTGCAAAAACCATAATTCAAAAAGACACATGTACCCCAATGTTCATTGCAGCACTATTTACACTACCCAGGACATGAAAGCAACCTAGATGTCCATCAACATGAATGGATAAATAATTTACAGTGGTGTAGATATACAATGGAATTTTACTCAGCCATAACAATGAATGAGTTTGAGTCAGTTGTAGTGACATGGATGGAGCTAGAGCCTGTTATATAAAGTAAGTCAAACAGAAAAACAAATATCATATATTAACACATATATATGGAATCTAGAAAAATGGTACTGATGAACCTATTAGTAGGGCAGGAATAGAAACACAGATGTAGAGAACAGACTTTTGGACACAGCAGGGAGAGGGGAGAGTGGGGAAAATTAAGAAAGTAGCATTGAAATATATATACTACCACATGTAAAATAGATAACTAGTATGTAGTTGCCATATAACGTGGGGAGTTCAGCCTGCTTCTCTGTATTGACTTAAAGGGGTGAAATGGGGGGATGAGTGGGAGAGAGAATCAAGAGGGAGGAAATATATATATATACATATATATATACACATATATATATAGTATATATACACTTACAGCTGATTCATATTGTTATACAGAAGAAACTAACACAATATTTTAAAGTAACTATCCTCCAATTAAAAACAAAAATTAAAAATAACTGCCATATGACCTAGCAATTTGCTTCTTAGTATTGATATGTATAGTAAGTAAATGAAATCACTATATGAAAGCAATATCTATACTATGATGTTTATTTCACCATCATTCACAATAGCCAAGACATGGAAACAACCTAAGTTTCTGTCAACAGGTAAATGGATATAGAATGTGGTCTGTAAATGTAGATATATAGATAGATACATAGAATTATGTAGCTAGATAATACAGATGTAAATATATATGATATAGATATATAGAATGAGATATATATATATATATATAATGGAATTTTATTAAGCCACAATAAAGAATGAAATTCATCCATTTGCAACACTATGAAGGAATCTTAAGGGTATTATGCTAAATGAGATCAGACAAGGACAAACACTGTAAGGTATCAAATATATGTGGGATCTAACAACAACAGCCAAAGTAGTTATAGTGTAGAACAGTGGTTCCCAAGATCTCAAGGTTGGGGGAAATGGAGAAATATTGGTCAAAGAATACAAACTTTCAGTTTTAAAATGAATGAGTTCTGGGATCTAATGTATGGCATCTTTACTATAGTTAATGATGCTATATAGTATTCATTTGACTATAATAGTCTCCCAAGGGACCTAGTCCCTCTGACTTCAACACCAGGATGCCTTTGGTGGTTGATTTAACAGCATTAAAGGTGTTAACAACTCATTTCCTTGTGATAACCATTATATCTACAGCCCACCTAGTTCACCTTGGCAATCACAGGTTCCAATCAATATTAAGGATATTAACTTAGTTAGAATATATCAAAATGAACCCAAATTATGCTTGTGGCATCCAGGAATTATGGAGAAAGAAAAATTATGAAAGAAAAGGGTTGAGAGGACTTATTTCAGCATATAGTGGATTCTCAAAAAAGCTAAAATTTATTCAGGAGGTTATCTTTAATTCTACTTAATATTTAGAAATTTAAAAGAAAAATATTTGTGCATATCTTATGAAAACAATCTTTTAGCTGTATTTTAGATGAGAAACTGGAATTTCAGAGAGACATTTAGAAATCAGGCTTTTTGAGTGTTGAACGCATAGCTTGTTTTTCTTCAATATATAATATAGAAGATGCCTTCTGGCTTTAATGGTCGCTGTTAGCTGGTAAAGTAAACTTATAATAAATGGGAAGAAACCAATGTTCCCCTTTACTTTTGGCATACTGATTATTGCACTGGGAGGAATTGTGGAAACGATATGTTTTCAATTGTTTAATTTTCAATTTTGGCTCATTTCTTTACATTTTCCTTGTCTCAGTGCAAATACTATTCCATCTGAAAGCCCTTTCTTGACCAACTTATCAGAAAGGTTCTTCTTAACCACCGTAATGGATTGAATGTTATCTGTCTCCCCAAAAAAGACAGGCCAATGGTCCAATCATCAGCAACTACAAATGTGAACTTATTTGGAAAAAAATTCTTTGCAAATGTATTTCAGTTAAGAATATTGAGATGGCCTCATTCTGAATGACCCAGTTGAGCCCAATTACAATGTACTTATAAGAAACAGGAGATGAAAATAGAGACTGGGGTTGTGTACAGTGACAAGCCTTGGATATATGGAACTATCAGGTACCAAAATAAACAAGAAAAGATCCTCCTGTAGAGTCTTTTTTAAAGATCTGTTATTCTTTTTGGATATGGACCACTTTTAAAGTCTTCATTGAATTTGTAACAATATTGCTTCTGTTTTATATTTTGGGTTTTTATCTGTGAGGCATGTGAGATCTTAGCTCCCTAACCAGGTATTGAACATGTACCCTTTGCATTGGAAGGTGAAGTCTTAAACTCTGGATAGCCAAGGAAGCCCCCTAGAGCCTTTTGAGAGAGCATAACCTCACCTACACTCTGATTTAGGATTTCTAGCCTTTGAACTGCTATAGCATAAGTTTATGTTGTTGTAAGCGACCTAGATTTTGGTAATTTGTTATAGCAGTCTTAAGAAACCATTACAACCACCCTACATAAAATAGTATTTTCTATTTCCTCATCCCTTTTATTTGTGCCTAGTACATATATTATAATATATTTTATACCTTGTTTATGTTATGTACTTTATTGCCTCTCACTAGCTTCAGACTGGCAGGGAGTTTGCTTATTTTTATTCACTACTGTATCCCTGATGCTTCAACATTGTCTAATTCATGGGAGTGATTCATAATTTGAGTGTATAAAGAATGAAGGAAGGAAGAAAAGGAAAGAAAAAGAGAAGAAAGAAAGGTAGGGGGGAAGAAAGCAAGAAGGTAATGAGAGAAAGGAAGAAAGGAGGAATTCATATGATTCAAAGCTTTTTGCACAACCTTGACAAGTCTACATTTGGAGTTCTATAAGAAACAGGAAACAAAACTCCAGGTGGCTCCCCACTGAACCCATTAAAGCAGAACTGACTGGGAAGTGAGCTGCTTGGATTTGTTCTATCACAATTATTATAGCAATGAGAGAATCAGCCAAAGATTCTTAGGCACAGTCAAAAAGATCGACTCCAAATGTTCAGTGGACACTGCTATTCAGCTGTTTTCCTGCTTCCAAGTAACACAGCAAGTACAGTGCAACAATATCTGCTTTCTCAGTGTCTCTCTGTTTTGCTTGTCATTCATACAGCCATGGTGACAGAGTTACTTCTCAGGAGCAGGTCTCAGGGCTCCTGTTTAATAGGGCTGCTAAAAAAAATCTATACCAGTTTTCAATTCTAATCCTCTACCCTGACGCATGAGGTGGGAAAAGGAGCATGGAAGTCCTCATGGTGCCATGGAGTGGCCATATTTAGCAAAAATTCTCAAACTCAACCTTCCTGACTCCAAATACCAATTCTAGACTATGTCATAGCTCAGCTACAGACTTTAGGCTTTTGATTGACTTGAAAAGTCAGAAGAATTTTTTCCATGCTGAATCTAAGAAGTATACCTGAAAATGAAGGCACACTGGTTGAAAAATTGTTAATTATCTAAAGCCTAGGATGAATCTTTGGTATCCCTGTGACGTTTTTCAATTGCTGAGCTGTAGGACTGATTTTGAAGCTGCAACTCCAATACTATGGCCACCTGATGCAAAGAGCTGACTCATCTGAAAAGACCCTGATGCTGGGAACGATTGAGGGCAGGAGGAGAAGGGGATGACAGAGGATGAGATGGTTGGATGGCATCATCAACTTAATGGACATGGGTTTGGGTGGACTCCGGGAGTGAGTGATAGACAGGGAGGCCTGACCATGCTGTGGTTCGTGGGGTCACAAAGAGTCAGACACAACTGAGTGACTGAGCTGAATTGAACTGAAAATTTAATCACTACCAGATAAGAGCTGTTATAGTCACTATGTAAGTTTGGCAAATTTCTTTTTATTGGCTTATCATTTATTTTATTAATTCTTTTTCATTAACATTCACTTAAAAATACTTTAAAACATGTATTTTACTTGAAATTAAGAAAATTCATTTTCCTTTTTAAGGCTGAAAAATATTCCTCTGTATATATTCACCATTTGCAAAAACATAGATGAAAATGAAAGACAGTATGATAAGTAAAATAAACCAGACAAAAAGGATGAAAGTGCATATCATGTATATAATCTTAAAAAACGAATACATAGAGGCAGAGAGTAGAATGGTGGTTACCAGGGTGGAGAGGTGGAGGAAACGGGGAAATGTTGGTAATAGGACAGAAAGTTGCAGAACTATGGTATGAATATGTCTACAGTAATGTACAACATACTCTTGCGAGTCCCTTGGACTGCAAGGAGATCCAACCAGTCCATCCTAAGGAAATCAGTCCTGAATATTCAGTGGAAGGGCTGATGTTGAAGCTGAAACTCCCATACTTTGGCCACCTGATGCAAAGAGCTGACTCATCTGAAAAGACCCTGATGCTGGGAAAGATTGAAGGCGGGAGGAGAAGGGGATGACAGAGGATGAGATGGTTGGATGGCATCACCAATTCAGTGGACATGAGTTTGACTACACTCTGGGAGTTGGTGATGGACATGGAGGCCTGGCGTGCTGCAGTCCATGGGGTTGCAAAGAGTCGGACACAACATAGTGACTGAACTAACTAACTAACTAAAGTACAATATGATGACTATAATTAATGATACTGTGTGGAATGTTGAAATTTTCTGAGAGAGTAGATTTCAGGAGAGCTCATCAAAAAATTGGCACCTACCTGATGAGATTGATAAATTAGCTTAACAGAAGGAATCATTTCACTATGTGCATATGAATCATGTTATCCAACTTAAAAACATACAACTTAAAACATATATTTTAATTTTTAGTAGAAATATATTTATATAGGTCTAGTGGTTTAGGTTTCCTCTATAATCCATTTTACTTTGATGTGAGAATTATGCTAGAAAATTACTCTTTATCTCATATAAGCTAATGCAAAATATGTCTACCAAGTGTTTACTGGATGATTGATAACTTAGGTACCAAAAATACCATTTTTTGCTCCTTATATATAAGAAAGGATAAGATCTACAGAAATTCTTCAAAAATTGTCAATTGGAAAAAAATTCCCATGATGCTGAAGTGAAAGTCACTCAGTTATGTCTGACTCTTTGTGACCCAATCAAGGCCAGAATACTGGAGTGAGTAGTCATTCCCTTCTCCAGGGAATCTTTCAAACCCAGGGATCAAACTCAGTTCTCCCTCATTGCAAGTGGATTCTTTGCAAGCTGAGCCACAAGGGAAGCCCAGAATACTGTAGTGGGTAACCTATCCCTTCTACAGCATATCTTCCCAACCCAGGAATCAAACCAGAGTCTCCTGCATTGCAGGCAGATCCTTTACTAACTGAGCTATCAGGGAAGCCAAAATTGATGCTAATGGACCATGTATTGGGCTATATAATCTGTGTATGACTAAGTACACACCTAGAGCCAGACATCCTGGAGTGTGAAGTCAAGTAGGCCTTAGGAAGCATCACTACAAACAAAGTTAGTGGAGGTGATGGAATATCAGCTGAGCTCTTTCAAATCCTAAAAGATAGTGCTGTTACAGTGCTACACTCAATATGCCAGCAAATTTGGAAAACTAGCAGTAGCCATAGGACTGGAAAAGGTCAGTTTTCATTTCAATCCCAAAGAAAAGCAATGCCAAAGAATGTTCAAACTACTGCACAATTGCATTCATTTCACTCGCTAGAAAAATAATTCTCAAAATTCTCCAAGCCAGGTGTCAAAAGTACGTGAACAGAGAACTTCCAGATGTTCAAACTGATTTTAGAAAAGGCAGAAGAACCGGAGATCAAATTGTCAACATCTGTCGCATCATAGAAAAAGCAAACATCAACTTCTTCTTCACTGGCTACGTTAAAGCCTTTGACTGTGGATCACAACAAACTGTGGGAAATTCTTCAAGAGATTGGAATATCAGGACACTTTACCTACCTCCTAAAAATCCTATATGCAGGTTAAGAAGCAACAGTTAGAACCAAACATGGAAAAAGACTGGTTCCAAATCAGGAAAGGAGTACATAAAGACTGTATATTGTCACCCTGTTTATTTAACTTATATGCAGAGTACATCATGCAGAATGCTGGACTGGATGAAGCACAAGCTGGAATCAAGATTGCTGGAAGAAATATCAATAACCTCAGATATGCAAATAACACCACCCTTATGGCAGAAAGAGAAGAGGAACTAAGAGCCTCTTAGTGAAAGAATAGAGAGAAAAACCTGGCTTAAAACTCAACATTCAAAAAACAAAGATCATGGCATCAGGTCCCATCACTTCATGGCAAATAGATGGGGAAACAATGAAAATAGTGACAGACTTTAATTTCTTGGGCTCCAAAATCACTTCAGATGGTGACTGCAACCATGAAATTAAAAGACACTTGCTCCTTGAAAGAAAAGCTATGACCCAACCTAGACAGAATATTAAATTGCTGAGAATTCACTTTTCTGACAAAGGTCCAACTAGTCAAAGCTATGGTTTTTCCAGTAGTCATGTATGGATGTGAGAAATGAACCATAAAGAAAGGTGAGTGCTGAAGAATTGATGCTTCTGAACTGAATTATACTGCAGTCATAATTCTGTACAAATATGTACCCACAAAATACAACTGTGTTATGTTAGTTTAAAAATATTCAAGGGTTTTGTTGTTTTTCTTAAAGACTTTATTGATTAAAATACAGTTTCATTTTTCCAGTCTTCATAATAAATGCAACTGAAGTGTGGAACAATGACACCTGGAGCTTTATTGATTGCTTATATTCACGGTTGGCTCAATAAAGGGAATGTTGAGAGTGAAAAATGACAAAAAGAGTGATAGACAATCACACTGACAGAAACCATCATTAGTCCAATCTCGTTCTGCTAACTAAAGATCTTACTTAAGTTAACGAGGATATACAGATTAATGAAACACAAACAGCTCATCCTTTGTAATTTTTCCAACTAAACTTTGAGGGAAAAGCTACCCTAACTATTAAAAACTGATGGAAATACATAAGTACTTGGCCAATTAGTCTAAGCATCTTTTTAAAAATCCTCAGTTGTCTGGTGCCTAGATGAAATGAGTGGGAACAAAATAGCATATCTCAAAGCACTGTAAGCCTCCTCTATTTTAATGATGACTTGAAAAGTCTGGGCATCTCTGATCAACCTGACATGTGATGTTAGGAACTAAAAACTAAGATCTGCATTGATATTAGGCTTACTAATTTCCTCTGAGTTCTCTAGGTACCTCAAGATCAACAGAACTGCAATACTTTGCCTTTCTGTATGACTATGAATTTGTCTATCCTGGTTAACTACATTTTTTCCTATTAAAAATATTTTCTTGTTAGTTATAATGGTTGCTTCTAATAAAGAATATTAAAAGTTTCCTTTAAAAATACTTTCTAAGATCAGCTTAACTTTTGAAAACTCTTGCTGTATGCAAATGAGAAAGCAAAATGCAGAACCACACTCACATACAGATGCACACACACACACATACAGTCTTTCACTGAAATTCCTTATATAATGGGAAACATTAAAGGAAGAAACTCAGTTGTCTTCACCTTGCCAGTGACTTCTCAGCTCTACTAAATGAAGTGAGATGAAAGCCCAAAGCCCTTCTCAGAATGCTTTCAGCTGCCTGTGCCCAACCAGCAGCAGCCTCTCCACTCCTGCTGGTAGGTAATGAATGCACCGTTCTTTCCCTTTATTTCCTTCCATGTTTACCAAGAACCTGATTTCTATAGAACATATCACCATACTTTCTTTTCTAGTTAGAAAACAAAGAGAAGTAGCAACACAAAACCAAATGTAGCAAGTGGGGAAGGTCGGGTTACTTATTCTGCAGACTGCTTGCTGCCCCTCCAAGACCATAGTTTGGACAGTGTTGCCTTCCGCTGTGAGAAGTCTCTTTCCTTTGTCAGCAATGTCTGCGAGTTCTAGTAACATTCTCTTCCTTCATCTTCAAGCCCCATGGCTTCCACTTCTGCTATCCCTGGATGTGTCATTCTATTCTGCTTCTCCAAATGCAGCCCACATCTCTGTAAAAGAGTCACTTCACTAAACTCTTTTCAGTTAATTCTTTGAATGCATCCTGTTTCCTGATGCGAATTTGACTGATAGATCAAATTTAGAAGTTACTGCATCTGTCCAAAATCTTGTTCATTCTTTTAATGACGCTTTTTATAACTTCCTTTAATCATCTGTTTACATATTTTTCTCTCCCATTAGACCCCTAGTTCCTTGAAGGCAGAGATCAAGGAACTTTAATTATCAATATACCTTTAGGAATTTACACAATACCTACTAAACAAATATGTGGTGGGGGAATGAATGGATGCACACGTTTCTAATTCCATTCCACAGCGGCACATTTCAGTAAAAAATTTAAGCCATGCCAAAAGCCACTTTTGCTTGGTATGAAATACAGGATTTGTCATACAAGAGACAAAAAGTCCGGAGGAAAACAGTTCTATACCTGCATCTGCTAACATTAAAACAGAAATCTGTGCCCCAGGCATTCAGATCAGTTACTGAGAAAGGCTTACAAAAGAAATAGATTAATGCCAGCATGTAATAGTACTTCACAAGCTCCATGTAGGGTTATACTGAGCTAGTAAACAAATAATTAACATGTATCTTCTACTTGTCATCTTCACGGTAAAGCAATTTAGAAGACATCTTCTGTATTATTCATGGGCTCCTTAGGAGGGGGCACCCCCTCACACCTAAATGTGGTGAATAGCAAAAGATTGGCAATGGCTGTAACATAGATCCTTCTCCAGGATATTACATCACATAGATGCACAAAAGCCCTGATTAATTCAAGGGCCACTGAGTGATGCAATTTGTTCAAAAGGTACAATGACAATCTCAATTGTCCACAACTCACTCCCACATTTTCTTAAATTCCTGTAACTGCTGACAAATCTCAGATGCCAACAGTGGCATGTTAATGTAAATAACTGAGAATAGATTAATTTGCCCAGTTAGTAGGATTCATTATATTCTTTGCAGCCAAAGGTGGAAAAGCTTTATACAGTCAGCAAAAACAAGACCAGGAGCTAACTGTGGCTCAGGTCATGAACTCAGTTCAGTTAAGTTCAGTTCAGTCGCTCAGTCCTGTCAGACTCTTTGCAACCATGTGAATTGCAGCACGCCAGGCCTCCATGTCAATCACCAACTGCCGGAGTTTACCCAAACTCATGTCCATCGAGTTGGTGATGCTATCCAGCCATCTCATCCTCTGCTGTCCCCTTCTCCGCCTGCCCTCAATCCCTCCCAGCATCAGGGTCTTTTCCAATGAGTCAACACTTCCCATGAAGTGGCCAAAGTATTGGAGTTTCAGCTTCAGCATCAGTCCTTCCAATGAACACCCAGGAATGATCTCCTTTAGGATTGACTGGCTAGATCTCCTTGCAGTACAAGGGATTCTCCAGAGTCTTCTCCAACACCATAGTTCAAAAGCATCAATTTTTTTGGCACTCAGCTTTCTTCACAGTCCAACTCTCACATTCATACATGACCACTGGAAAAACCATGGCCTTGACTAAAAGAACGTTTGTTGGCTAAGTAATGTCTCTGCTTTTTAATATGCTATCTAGGCTGGTCATAACTTTCCTTCCAAGGAGTAGGTATCCTTTAATTTCATGGCTGCAATCACCATCTGCAGTGATTTTGGAGCCCCCAAAAAATAAAGTCTGACATTGTTTCCACTGTTTCCCCATCTATTTTCCATGAAGTGATGGGACCAGATGCCATGATCTTAGTTTTCTGAATGTTGAGTTTAAGCCAACTTTCTCACTCTCCTCTTTCACTTTCATCAAGAGGCTTTTTAGTTCCTCTTCACTTTCTGCCATAATGGTGGTGTTATCTGCATATCTGAGGTTATTGATATTTCTCCTGGCAATCTGGATGCCAGCTTGTGCTTCTTCCAGCCCAGGATTTCTCATGATGTACTCTGCATATAAGTTAAATAAGCAGGGTGACAATATACAGCCTTGACATATTCCTTTTCCTATTTGGAACCAGCCTGTTGTTCCATGTCCAGTTCTAACTCTTGCTTCCTGACTTGCATGCAGGTTTCTCAAGAGTCAGGTCAGGTGGTCTAGTATGCCCATCTCTTTCAGAATTTTCCACAGTTTCTTGTGATCTACACAGTCAAAGGCTTTGGCATAATCAATAAAGCAGAAATATATGTTTCTCTGGAACTCTCTTGCTTTTTCGATGACCCAGCAGATGTTGGCAATTTGATCTCTGGTTCCTCTGCCTTTTCTAAAACCAGCTTGAACATCTGGAAGTTCACGGTTCACGTATTGCTGAAGCCTGACTTATTGCCAAATTCAGACTGAAATTGAAGAAAGTGGAGAAAACCACTAGACCATTCAGGTATGACCTAAATCAAATCCCTTATGACTATACAGTGGAAGTAAGAAATAGATTTAAGGGACTAGATCTGATAGACAAAGTGCCTGATGAACTATAGATGGAGGTTCGTGACATTGTACAGGAGACAGGAATCAAGAACATCCCAAATAAAAAGAAATGCAAAAAAAGCAAAATGGCTGTCTGAGAAGGCCTTACAAATAGCTGTGAAAAGAAGGGAAGTGAAAAGCAAAGGAGAAAAGGAAAGATATACCCATTTGAATGCAGAGTTCCAAAGAATAGCAAGGAGAGATAAAAAAAGCCTTCCTCAGTAATCAATGCAAAGACATAGAGGAAAACAATAAAATGGGAAAGACTAGAGATCTCTTCAAGAAAATTAGAGATACCAAGGGAACATTTCATGCAAAGATGGGCACAATAAAGGACAGAAATGGTAGGGACCTAACAGAAGCAGAAATGGTAGGTACCTAAGAAGAGGTGGCAAGAACACACAGACGAACTGTACAAAAAAATCTTCATGACCCAGACAATCACAATGGTGTGATCACTCGCATTCACCTAGAGCCAGATATCCTGGAATGTGAAGTCAAGGGGGCCTTAGGAAGCATCACTACAAACAAAACTAGTGGAGATGATGGAATTCCAGTTGAGCTATTTCAAATCCTGAAAGATGATGCTGTGAATGTGCTTCACTCAATATGTCAGCAAATCTGGAAAACTCAGCAGTGGCCATAGGACTTGAAATGGTCAGTTTCATTCAAATCCCAAAGAAAGGCAATGCCAAAGAATGCTCAAACTACTGCACAATTGCACTCATCTCACACGCTAGTAAAGTAATGCTCAAAATTCTCCAAGCCAGGCTTCAGCAATACTGAACCATGAACTTCCAGATGTCCAAGCTGGTTTTAGAAAAGGCAGAGGAACCAGAGATCCAATTGCCAACATCCACTGGATCATAGAAAAAGCAAGTTAGTTCCATAAAATCATCTATTTCTGCTTTATTGACTATGCCAAAGCCTTTGACTGTGTGGATCACAAGAAACTGTGGAAAATTCTGAAGGAGATGGGAATACCAGACCATCTGACCTGTCTCTTGAGAAAACTGCATGCAGGTCAGGAAGCAACAGTTAGAACTGGACATGGAACAATGACTGGTTCCCAATAGGAAAAGGAATATGTCAAGGCTATATATTGTTACCCTGCTTATTTGATTTACATGCAGTGTACATCATGAGAAACGCTGGGTAGAGGAAACAAACTGGAATCAAGATTGCTGGGAGAAATACCAATAATCTCAGATACACAGATGACATCACCCTTATGGCAGAAAGTGAAGAAGAATTAAAAAGCCTCTTGATGAAAGTGAAAGAGGAGAATGCAGAAGTTGGCTTAAAGCTCAAAATTCAGAAAACTAAGATCGTGGCATCTGGTCCCATCACTTCACGGCAAATAGATGGGGAGACAGTGGAAACAGTGGCTGACTTTATTTTTCTGGTCTCCAAAATCACTGCAGATGGTGATTACAGCCATGAAATTAAAAGACGCTTACTCCTTGGAAGGAAAGTTATGACCAAACTAGATAGTATGTTAAAAAGCAGAGACATTACTTTGCCAACAAAGGTCCATCTAGTCAAGGCTATGGCTTTTCCACTGGTCATGTATGGATGTGAGAGTGGACTATAAGGAAAGCTGAGCACCAAAGAATTGATGTTTTTGAACTGTGGTGTTGGAGAAGACTCTTGAGAGTCCCTTGGACTGAAAGTTCATCCTAAAGGAGATCAGTCCTGGGTTTTCATTGGATGGACTGATGTTGAAGCTGAAACTCCAATACTTTGTCCGCCTCATGCAAAGTACTGACTCATTGGAAAAGACCCTGATGCTGGGAAAGATTGAGGGCAGGAGGAGAAGGAGACGACAGAGGATTAGATGGTTGGATGGCATCACTGACTCGATGGAGATGGGTTTTAGTGAACTCAAGGAGTTGGTGATGGACAAGGAAGCCTGGCATGCTGTGGTTTATGGGATCAAAAAGAGTCAGACACAACTGAGTGACTGAACTGAACTGAGTAAGAATTGTAGGCTGTAGCCCCACTGAGCAATCAAGGCCAATGTCAGAAATGATATCTTTCATAAGAGGAAAAGTTTCTTCCATATCAAAGCTTCCTTCTTCTCATTCAGACCTTGTTCATTCAGATCTTGTTCATTATACACATAGCCTGTTAACAGTCAGTAAGACAATGGATAGCAACTTGACTGGGCTATCAGTCAAGCTGATAATCTTGAATTGATTATCAGCAATATTACTTGACTTAAAAGTGAAGTTTTCACTGTGGATTACCCACATGTCACCACTGTATTCTAGTTCATTCTTAAAAGAATCTTGCTTTGAATACAATAACTACTTCTGTCTCATGTTGCTCAGTGATACAATGGAAATTCAGCTCACCTTTAGTTTCAGGATTGAATTCTTTTACTCTAAAGTTGTAGTTCTCAACAAGGGACAGTTTTGCCTTCAGGAATAATTTTCAATGTGTAGAACATTTTGAGGCTTCCCAGGTGGCTTAGTAGTAAAAGAATCCTCCTGCCAATGCAAGAGGCATAGAAGATGCTGATTCAATCCCTGGGTTGGGAACATCTCCTGGAGGAAGAAATGGCAACCCACTCCAGTGTTCTTGCCTGGAGAATCCCATGAACAGAGGAGTCTGGCAGTCCCCACCTATAGAGTCACAAAGAGTTGAACACAGCTGAGCAAGCACGTAGAGACATTTTGGGTTGTCACATTGGGAAGGGGACATGATATTTACTGGGTAGCATCCAGGGACACTGCTAAACCTCCTACCATGTATAGGGAAATGTTTTATTTAAAAAAAAAATCATCATTTGGTCCCAAATGTCAATAGTGTCAAGGTTGAGAAACCTTGGTTTAAAGATAGTCCCATCATTTTTTGCAGGTATTGGTTTAAGAATAAACATAAGACCAAAGTCTGCCCAAGAATCTAAGAGAAGCTAAGGGTAATCTCCAGGGAAAGTTCTTCCTCACTCAGAAGCAAGAACCACAAGAAGCAGAAGAGCAGGGTGGAGAGGGACACCAAAGACCTGAATGATTATAGATGTACTTTAGTTTGTGAAAGCACAGATTTCACCCAGTTCTAAAATCTGCCCCATGTCTCATCACATGTTTATGTGCACTGAGGACACTGTTTTGTGTTTAGATTTCTGTTACATGCATCCACAAACATTCTATGTGAAGCACATCTGCTCTGTGTGATGATTCATTGAGGTTTATGTTGGCTCTTGGGATCTGAGTGTTAATGCTGAGAAGGCAAGAGATGGGCATTAGTCCAGAAGCAAGAAAGATATGAAGTTCAAATATTCCTTGGAATAAAAGTAGGTTGTAAGATATGTGAGAAAACAGAGAAGAGAAATGAATAAGTACGGGCACTGGTTAGTCATTCTGTCATTGAAGTTATTTAGACAAACTCCATTTTACTGGAGGTGAAGTAGACAAAAGAAAAAAAGGCAAGAATTAGCACCCACACAGGCTCAGGATGGAGTATAGTTAATGATTCCTTTAAGAGAGGGACTACCTATTTCTTGGTTTTCACTTCAAACATATTTCTATTGTAAATTCCCAAAGAATCTTTGGAACTAGCAGCATGAACATTCCAGCAGCCCTGAACTATGGCCAACCTCAGACTTTTTATCATGGGGTCCTGTCTTATTTCTGTCTTTGGAAGCTAGAGCTTGCTTCCTACTGGCCTATTCTCTCCCAGCTTATTTACAAAACACAGTATTATTTCCTGCTGTATCAGTGATTTCTAAGATTGCTGTGTTGGAATTGTGAGTTTATATATCATTCTCCAAACTACTTTCATCAGCCTTGTTCAGCAAATTGCAATATTAGACACCATCACTATTTCAATGCCCAGATGTTTCTTAAAAATGTGGGGATACTGTAGTAAAAATGCTTTTTTAGTTAACAGATATATCTAATAGTTTATTTTCTTATTATCTATTGTTAGGCAATATTACATAGTACTATGATAAAAAAAATCCATTTACACTTAGATTTAACACTAAGTGGAAATAGTGCTAGCCTTCATGTTGTACACACTTGGGCTTTTTTAAATAGGATAATCAGAAACAGAGTATAGATGAATATATGGCTATCTCAATGAAATGGATAATAGTAGCACCAAAGATGTTGGAAGGATGATCCACATTTTTGTTTTAAAGACAATTCCGTTAGTTGTTTAGTTACTAAGTTGTGGACTGCAGCATGCCAGGCTTCCCTGTCCATCACTATCTCACAGAGTTTGCTCAAATTCAAGTCCATTGAGCCATTAGTTACTAATAGTTATTATAAGAAGCACTATATTCTGTAGTGAAGGCAGCACTACCCTGATAATGATCATCTCAGGTCCTGATTTGTTTTGCACTAACTAGCAAATTAGTTGGAGATTGAGGGTGCTCAAGTAAGTTCTTGGGTATTGAGTTATGTAAGCTTCAGAGTTTGGAGTGGATAATGTCAAATTGATACTGTGATGTCTTCATTAACATAGTATCCAGAGCAGTAGTGTATATGTTTGTGTGTAATATGTATATAATATCCCTTATGTATGAAATGCTTCCCAGGTGATGCGGTGGTAAAGAATCCACCTGCCAATGCAGGAGATGCAGGAGATGTGGGTTCAATCCCTGGGTCAGGAAGATCCCTTGGAGTAACTAACTCCAATATTCTTGCCTGGAGAATTCCATGGACCGAGGAGCATGGTGGGCTACACGTCTATGGGGTCGCAAAGAGTCAGACATGACTGAGCACGTGCACATATGGACTTCAGGGAAATTACCATTAATATGAAGGCGCTTCATTTCTGAAAAAAAAATGGTAAATTTTATACATAAAATTTTGGAGGGAGCATCTTTTCTTCACACTCTAAATATTCCCCTCTAGCCAGTCAGAATTTGTGTGCCTCCTGTCCTTATTCTGTCCAGTTACTCTTTCTATTCCAGGGTGATGAGGTGGTTTCTTTGACTGGCATATTTGATACCAATAGATGGAGACAGGTACTTGGGTCAGCTTTTTTCTCCTTTGGTAAATAAACTGACTACTGAATATGACCATATCATAATCTACTTTTTCATAGTGGGCTCTTCTCTGGTCCAACATTATTTTCTCTGTATGAGGGTCTTGCTTTGATCTAACATTGCTACAGTTTGTTCAGTAACTTTGCTTAGTTTGAGAATTCAATTAGAAGATGTAACAAATCCCACACTAAGATATTTCTTCAAAATTAATCTGTATCATTAAAATGAGGAATTCTCAGACCAAAGTTTCGAAAGGGAACATGCTGTGCTTCTGTGTCTTCCTCTCTACTTTTCATAATGGAATTGGTGGCACCTCCCAAATGCAAAGGTTTGTAGTTTAAGCATATATTTATAATGTCAAAAATAATGTAATTAATGTAAAAAATACTTAGAATGTAAACTGATAGTTGATTCTCAAGGTTTGATTGTTATAAAAGTTGTGACAATTGTGATACTGGCACTGTGAAAAATCCTATCAATTTAATCCTCTGTAGCAATGGAAAAGTGGGCACATGAAAATTTAAGATTAAAGTAATCATAATTTGGATGTCCTAATGAAATTAGTATCAAAAGAAGAGCTTTCACTCATTATCAGAGAAATGCAAATCAAAACCACAATGAGGTACCATTACACGCCAGTCAGCATGGCTGCTATCCAAAAGTCTACAAGCAATAAATGCTGGAGAGGGTGAGGAGATAGGGGAACCCTCTTACACTGTTGGTGGGAATGCAAACTATTACAGCTGCTATGGAGAACTGTGTGGATATTTCTTAAAAAAACTGGAATTAGAACTGCCATATGACCCAGCAATCCCACTTCTGGGCATACACACCGAGGAAACCAGATCTGAAAGAGACATGTGCACCCCAATGTTCATCGCAGCACTGTTTATAATAGCCAGGACATGGAAGCAACCTAGATGCCCATCAGCAGACGAATGGATAAGGAAGCTGTGGTACATATACACCATGGAATATTACTCAGCCATTAAAAAGAATTCATTTGAATCAGTTCTAATGAGATGGATGAAACTGGAGCCCATTATACAGAGTGAAGTAAACCAGAAAGATAAAGACCAATACAGCATACTAACACATATATATGGAATTTAAAAAGATGGTAACGATAACCCTATATGCAAAACAGAGAAAGAGACACAGATGTACAGAACAGAATTTTGGACTCTGTGGGAGAAGGTGAGGGTGGGATGTTTCGAGAGAACAGCATCGAAACATATATATTATCTAGGGTGAAAGAGATCAACAGCCCAGGCTGGATGCATGAGACAAGTGCTTGGGCCTGGTGCACTGGGAAGACCCAGAGGAATTGGGTGGAGAGGGAGGTGGGAGGTGGGATCGGGATGGGGAATACATGTAAATCCATGGCTGATTCATGTCAATGTATGACAAAACCCACTACAATGTTGTAAACTAATTAGCCTCCAACTAATAAAAATAAATGGAAAACAACAACAACAACAACAAAAAAGACCTTTCATCCTGAATCTGTAAAATAAGGACCTAGGTTAAAATAAAGTCACTAAGTGAGATGTCTTGATAATCATCTAGGAGAAATGGAATAGAGACTCTCTGTTCTCATTCAATTGTATAGAGTCATCATTAAAAATATATAGGTTTATTCCAGCTCAGAGACAATAGCAGCTACAATGATTATTTATGCAACATCATTTGTCCTTATTGTCCTTTGTTGGGCTTCCCTGGTGGCTCAGCGGTAAAGAATCTGCCTGCAGTGCAGGAGGCACAGGAAATGATGGTTCGATTCCTGGGTCAGGAAGATCCCCTGGTGAAGGAAATGGCAACTCACCATCTAGTATTCTTGCCTGGAGAATCCCATGGACAGAGGAGACTAATGGGCTACAGTCCATGGGGTCACAGAGTTGGGCACAACTGAGAGATTGAGCAGGCCCTTTGTTAACAAAACTGTTATTGTTCCCAGACTCAGCATTGATGTAAGCTGATCATTGTGCTTACAGTCCTATTCCAGGAATATCTTTCCCAATTTCTCTTATAGTTAGTTGAATGGACCATGTGACCCAGTCCTGATCAATGAGGAAAAAAAAAAGAGCTTTTCCACAAAATATTCCCTTTCTTCCTGCTCAGGATATTCATGTGAGAACATACTGGCTGAAACTGCAGCATCCATTTTGGACCATGAGATAGCATGTTTATGTTTTTTCCAGAAGCCATGTGTGGATGTGATAGTTGGACTATAAAGAAAGCTGAGCGCCGGAGGACTGATGCTTTTGAACTGTGGTGTTGGAGAAGACTCTTGAGAGTCCCTTGGACTGCAAGGAGATCCAACCAGTCACCCCTAAAAGAAATCAACCCTGAATATTCATTGAAGGACTGATGCTGAAGCTAAAGCTCCAATACTTTGGCCACTTGATGTGAAGAACTCACTCATTAAAAAAGATCCTGATGCTGGGAAAGATTGAAGGTAGGAGGAGAAGAGGATGACAGAAGATGAGATCATTGGATGGCACCACTGACTCTATGGACATGAGTTTGAGCAAGCTCCTGGAGATGGTAATGGACAGGGAAGCCTGGCGTGCTGCAGTCCATGGGGTCACAAAGAGTAGGGCATGCATGGCTGAGCAACTGAACTGAACTGAACTAGCATATTGAAGTTCAAAGAACCAGAAGATAGTAGTACAGAAGATGTAACTTAAGAGTCTAGTATTTTGATGATATTGCGGAACCCCCTATTTTGAGACTTCCTGTAAAGTAAGCAAGAGAGGTTATTTTCATAGGTCCATTCCTGGACCTGATTGTATGCTACATAAAATAAAGGGTAGAGAGTAGATCAGAGATATTCACTAAAACTCATCACATTAGTCTAAGATGAATTGGCAGAAGCAGCAACAGAGATTTAAAAAGCCTCTTGTTGGATATAGAGTGAAATCAACTTTTCCCAATAAAACTTGAGAGTAAGAAAAACTAGACTCCAGCAAAAAAAAAAGAGACTTTCTCACACTTAGGAAGGGGAACAGTGGAAATGCTATATCCCAAGAGACTTAGAATATATGCATGAAGAAGAACCATTTAAAGATTTTAATTCTCCCAAAATGAATCTTTAGGAAAAATAAATTTCTTATGTTATTTAATTTTAAAAAATTTATTTTATATTGAAATATAGTTGTTTAACAATGTTGAATGAAGTTCAATATTACATTTTCTTGAATGTTGCTCTATAACTTTATAATTCATTTGGAAGAATAAATATGTCATCCAGAACAACTAAACAAAATCTGTTAAGAATAATACTTTGACTCTACATGACACTGAAATTGTTTATAAATTAACAGTAATGAAGACATCAGTGTTAACATAGGAGTAGACAAACATATACAAGAGAAAAAAAAGTGTAAAAATGAAACAAAAGCAACTCTAACAGTTTATAATTTAGTTAATATTAATTTTTTAATTTTGTCAAATGTACTTATAATTATGCAAGATGTTAACACTAGAAGAAACTGGATAAAGGACAGAATGAGAACTTTCTGCACTACTTTACATTTTTTCTATAAATTTAAAATAATTCCAAACTAAAATTTCTTTTAAGACCTTATTACATGGGTAAATTAGAGTCAGTTAGATTCCTAGCTAATGATTTACTGTAGACAGATCAGATACTTATTGATTTAAA
This sequence comes from Cervus canadensis, assembly GCF_019320065.1. Classification (NCBI taxonomy): domain Eukaryota; kingdom Metazoa; phylum Chordata; class Mammalia; order Artiodactyla; family Cervidae; genus Cervus; species Cervus canadensis. The sequence continues at coordinate 54,643,780 of NC_057390.1, read as the reverse complement.
AAAAATGAAACTCGAATGTTCCACTAACATGAACTGATATCAATAAAAACATGAATCTCTTTATGTAACCCTTAAATATATACAAGATTTTTATAAAACACTGTAAAAAAGATAAAATGTAAACTGAGAAAAATATTTTCAACATACATATGATAATAATTAGTGATAATCTTATTATACAAATAATTTTTTCAAGTTAATAAGGCAAAGAAGAGCTCCACATGGAGAAAGAATACTGAATGTTTAAACAGTGAATGTCATAGGGGAAAAGCATAAATAGTTAAATTTATACTCAAAAGTTAGTAATTCCTAATATAACAGGGAAATGGAAATACAGTAATTAATAATTTTTAGCAATAGGTATAGAAAGATTAAAAAGTATAGTACTACTCAGCATTCAGAAAAGGTATGAGGGAAAGACATACTCATATACAGCTAGAAAGTTTATAAATTAGAAAATAATCTGGCAATTTGCATAAAATATATTTACTAGTTCATCCAATTCATTTCCATATAGCATTTCCAGGAATGAAAATGTTTTCATCTGAAGTGAATGACTGAAAAAGCAACTGAATTGTACATGTATATGTATATATATGTATTTCAGAAAGTAACTGAACTCTGTGTGTGTGTATATATATATATATACATATATATATACATTTGTAGTATATTTATGATATGCATGCATAATATTTTGTCTATATTTGTAGGACATTTAGTAACCTAAAGACATTAAGTAAATTATCCAGAAATCCATAGTGTCGTAGATGACAGAGCCAGATTTTAATTTAGATGATGATTATCTAAAAGAACCAAGTAGTTTAAAAGTGACAAAATTGAAAATAAGGTATTGAGTGCTTATATTTTATTTCATCTCTTTCAATTTTTAATTTTCTTATATTTTATTTCATTTATTTCCATGTAACAGGAAAGCAGAGATGAATGTAACTTTGTTCAATGGATATAATCAGATTCCAAAGGCCATGAGCCCCAAAAGTTAAGCGCAGTTGTCTAAACTGGTAGTCTCATTATCATTTCCTTGGCTAATGTCAGTGGACTGCCAGCTGCCTCTGGCCCCTCTCCGTTTCGTTCCATGCCATTTGAACTGTCCACCCTCAAACAGTTCCAAACTCTTCTCTTGGTCTGTCCAAGACCAGATCAAAGTAGTTTTTTCTCTAAGGCTAGATCAGCAGTTAACTGTTGCCAAACTGTAAGAGGGTAGTGAAAGGAAATCTCTTTATCCCTCGAGTCAGGGGAAGCACTGAGTTGTAGTTTTGTTCCCATTTACCAACAGTCGAGTTCTATTCAGATATTTTACTTCATACTAAAAAGATTTCAAACTGATTCACAGAGCTTGAATTTTTTTTTAAAATCCTACTTTAACATATAAAGCTTATTCTCTTATAACCCACACTATAATGCCGTTTTCTGGATTTTACATGCAATTGAGAGTGAACAAAATTGGACTTGCATTCTTAAAGGTGAATATCTTGCTGAAATAATAAAGTAAATATGGCAAACAAGGACCACTACAAATAATTGATTCAACTGTTTGAGTTTTTATAAAAGCAGAGTTTTTGCCTACTCTACTTAGGTTAAAATTACTATCTTCTTTTAGCTGGCATTCAACTTAAAATGAACTGTAAAATAAACTATGTTCCTTTCTATTGATCAAGGGAGAAATTAAATATATAAGGAGGTGCAAGGGAAGAGTTGGGAAGAGAGGGAGATGTCATTGTAGCAATTATGCAAATGTATTTCTGTAGAATAATACTGTTAAGGTCATTTTGTTAAGACCCTGAATATTGTTAATTCTAAATACATATTACATTTTAATCAAACCACCTACTTCCCACTCTTTGCTGAGAAATTTACATTCTGACTACATTTCGAGGGCAGTTAGAACCTAGCTAAGCTCTTAAATATAATAAGTATCAGGAAATTGTCCTGAATTATTCATGTTAATTATGCTGAACTAAACATTGTAGATAGGAAAATGTATTTCCCACTGAAATATGTTTGCCTTACAGAGATTTCTAAATTGATCATAGTCTCCTTTTCTTTTGATAAGACCTAAAAGCCCCTAGAATGAACAAAATTGAATTCCAGACACCATCAAGCTTTTAAAGCACAAATAGCATCATCTGAATCAATTCTGCATTTTTTCCTCAGTTTCATAAATAATCATAGCTAAGCCCCAGTCCAAGTCAATTATCTATCATTGTAGCACACATCTATTTGGATTATATAGGAAAAATGATTTTTGGTTGCATTCTATTTTTATACACACTTTGTATTTCATATAATAAACTTCATAATGTATAGAACATATCATTCATTCATTTTTATTTGTTCATTCACAAATTCATTTATTCATTCAGTTGTTCCAAAAGCAATTATGGAACAGTAATCATGCATCAAGTACCATATTCAGCAATTTTCCCTTGCCATGATTACATTTTATAGTTTGCTTTCTATTATAGTTTGCCTAAAGGATTTCAGATACTGAGAACTCTGCTAATCATTATACTTATTTAATGATATATTATAATTTTTATCAATTTATCAGTCATTCATCCTGCAACTGCAATCCCTTTTCTAACCTCAGCTGCTTCCTTACACAGAGCATATCCACTCTCTTTGGTTATATACTTGTATATTTAATCCAAAAAAAAAGCAGTATTTACTACTATTTTCAGTAAAATATACTTTAATGTGGTAACTGGTATTGTGCTATGTGTCTCATTCTATACGCTACTTTTTCACGCTATATAATGTTTAACATAGATTTACCTAGCTGCTTCTGACAGCTGTGTGGTATTCAAGGATAGGCACATTCTACTTAATTTTTATTAACCTATGATTGACTGCGTGTATAATGACTGCATGTATACTGCATGTATATGATATATTCATACAGTGGAATATTATCCACTCTTAAAAAATAAGTAATATTGTTCTTTGCTACAACATGGCTGAACTTGGAAGACCTTGTACTAAGTAGAACAAGCCAGACACAGAATAACAAGTAACACATAATCCCACTAATCGAAATCTAAAACTAGTTGAAATACATATTCTACGTGTTATATAAAGACTTCAACTCTGCTTAGAACAGACAAGTCTGAAACAAACATCCTGCGAACACCTCTGTGCATCAGGGTCGGCACTTCTTTGGGTTGTACAAATGGGATAGAATTGCAAATATTCTATTTCATTGTCTAGAAAGGGCCAGATTCCTTTACAGATTGACCACACTAATTAACAATCCCACCAGCCTTACAAGAGAATTTCTATTTCTTTACTACTACTCTAGAAGTTGACCATGTATTTTTTCTGCCAATATGAAATTGAAATGTTCTTTCCATGTTAATTTAATTTTTATTTCTCTGATAGCCAATCAAGTAGAATCTCTATCGATAGCCCTACTGCAATTTCCTGCATGGAGAATTATTCACATATTTTTTGCAATTTCAATTCTACCTATCTTATATATTTTTATTGAGTTTCCAAGTTTCCTGGTTATTTGTAGACAATGCAAATATCTATCCCAATCTGTCAAACAGCCTGTTTTATTTATTTATTTATTTATTTTCCTGAAGAATTAGTGACTGGGAGGGAATGTCCTAGCAATGAGGCATTCAAGAGGACATGCAGTATTTGTTTTGTAAACAGACTTTGAACCAGTCCTTCTGTTTTTAAACCCATTTTTATCACTGCTTCCAAAAGTAACTAGTCCTTCCATACTATAACACCTTGGAGGGTTAAGCCCTCCATAGACATTATATTGCATATTATATTTCCTTACTTCAACTTCAGATTCCATTTTCTTGGTTCTATTAAGTCATTGCCATTAGGCAAATATTTCCTAGCTTCTGACATTTTATGCTAATTTGCCTTCACTAGTGCCTTTTAGTCCTCGAAAGTATACGTCTTTTAAAAATTTTCCTTGTCATTTAGTGGGTGTCAGAAGGGAGAAGAGCTCAACATACCTGTGCAATCTGCCATCTTTAACTAGAACTACATTATATTTCAAGAATTTTTAGTATTATGTTTCTCTTGAACTCTCTTTTTAGTTTATAATCTGTTGATAGGTTTACTCTCACATTATACCCTGCAGAAACTAACTCCATAACAAAATCTTTCCTTAAAAATATAAGGAATCATGTTTTAATCTTTGCCCCACCAAATTCTGACATTTTACTGTATTGCAGAGGCTTTTGCAGAAATATGATTAAAAAAAAAGAAAACAATATGATTAAGAAAATTATTTTATATAACATAAGCAAAATATATCAAATAACTAAAGTTCTAAGCAGAACACTGCACAGACCTTGCCAGATCTGGTTAAGTTATTCACTCCCCTCTCTTCCCTTCACCTAAAATTACTAGAGGGGTTATATGCAAGAAATACCTCATTTTCATAATCCCAAGATCCTTTATTGTTTGAGACACATAGTAGCTTCAAAAATAGTTTTGTTTCTTGAATCTATTGGTGTAAATATAGACACAAAAATAAAAGCAACTAAAAATTGTATGCAACTCTTTTAAAACAGATCTAACTAATTTTTACCTTTTTTTCTGAGCGAGTCTAAACTTTTACAATAGTAGTGTATCTGGCAAATTTTCTCATTTTTCTTTCCTGAAAGCTCTAAACTCAACAGAAATAACCTCTCCTGAACACAATTTCGGCATTCAATAAACAGAAGAAATATGTCCTGGTGCCCAAAGTTTGCTGATATACTCTCTCTAAGTTCACATATCTCTAGCACTTCAATCTAATTAAGTGTTACCCTAAATAATTTAGTCATTAAGAGTAAACACTCCTTTAAGGCATTGCCAAACATATCGTAAAAGAATAAACCTGGCAGAGGAACACATATTCAATTCCCCAAATCCAGCTGTGACCTCCTTCTCTTCAATCTATCAACATTTGATCAAATAAGAACGATAAGTCAGCATAGAAAATATCAGCTAATTCAGGCCCTATTTTGCCCTACAGAATCCCAACAGCTCACTAGAACACCATTATGACTGAATCCTTGAAATTGTCTGACATAAAAGCAAATTACTACCACTGTTGGAAGGAACCTGCATGTAACTATTGCCAGATTTATAGTTCTGCTGCAAACCCTGTCATTTTGATCTAGTTGAATTTTCTGTCACTAAAACAGATGGATGTCTTGAGAAATCTTAACCTGATGAATACAAGGAATGCCAATTAAAATGTCATATCCTCATTTCTAATCTCCAATATTACAGTTTCCACAGGATTTCATAAATATTTTAGATAAATCATCTCCCTTGTATCCCCACATCCCCAAATAAAATTATTTTGTTTCATATTATTGGGATCCAAACTGTTAAAACAAACCTAAGGTCTCAGAGAAATTCTTTATAAATAAGTATTTAAAAATTGCTGTAGATGTTTAGTCAATATGTTGTGTCCAACTCCTTTGCAACCTCATGGACTGTAGCCTATCAGGTTCCTCTGTGCATGGAATTTTTCAGGCAAGAACACTGGAGTGGGTTGCCATTTCCTTCTCCAGGGGACCTTTCTGAGCCAGGAATTTAACCTATATCTCCTGCACTGCTGACGGATTCTTTACCACTGAGCCACAGGGAAGCCCAGTGATATGTAAAAATCTCTCTGAACAACTAATCCCTCAGTGAAAGAAAATTAAGAATCTGCTTCAATATGAAAAAAGAAAACCCCAATATCTGAGTTTAAAATAAGGCCAGAAGGGTCAGGGGTATTGTTGAGATATTTGAATATGGGGGATGTAAACACAAGCAAGAGTTTTTCTTCACTGATGCTCAACTTTCCACTCTCTCATCTTTGTTACTGAAATGATAAGTGGCTAAATTGATAATCTCTAAATTTGTAAGCCAGACAATGAAAATTAGATCTTTCTTAAGTGGTAGATGAGTTATAAGTGTGACTTCTAAGAAAAAATTTCTTATTTTATCACTCAAGTATGGGGAGACACTGTATTGATAAAATTTCATGGAGGATTATTGGCCTGGTGTAGGTAGGGAGCGGGCTACCCCAGTGGTTCAGCAGTAAAGAATACGCCTGCAATGCAGGAGTCACAGGAGACATGGGTTCAATCCCTGGGTTGGGAAGATCTCCTGGAGCAGGGCATGGCAACCCACTTCAGTATTCTTGCCTGGAGAATCCCGTGGAAGGAGGAGCCTGACGGATACAGTCCGTAGGATCACAAAACAGTCGGACACAACTGAAGTGATTGAGCATGTATGCACATAGGCATGCAGGTAGGGAATGCTGGGCCTGGGAGTTCTATCAGGGTAGATGGAATCCCTTGGGGCCTGCAAATCATACTGTAATACATGCTGCCCACTTTTCTTAAATGTAGAGACATTTCTGATTCCCTGCCTACAGCAACTCAGTGTAACTGTCTACTTGAGGTCCATTTCTTGCTATCTCATCACTGACAGGCACTGGCGTTTAGGAGATTCTCCAGGTGGAAGGATGGGTTTCTCAACAAAGTTTGGTTAAGGGAAAGCTTCAGGCCAGGTATTTTCAGACTCATTGGTTAATTTGTTGCCTTTATTATCCACATGGAAAATGGTGACATGGTTCTAAATTGCTGAGCCAGAGGAACAGAATAATGTTCTCAAAAGAACAGGCTGAAGCCTGCTGCACATTATTTGAAGTAGGAGAATAATGTGTTGCCATAAAGCCAGAATTTACCCAATTGTTATTACAAAGAAAAATTTCTCTACGACCATGCCAGACCCCTTAAGTGCCAGCTTCTTTCTCTTGTGTTGAAACTGAAAATTATACAAACTGATAGTTGTCCTGAAAGTGAAAGTCACTCAGTCATGTCCAACTCTTTGTGATCCCATGAGCTATATGGTCCATGGAATTCTCCAGGCCAGAATACTGGAGTGGGTAGCCTTTCACTTCCCTAGGGGATTTTACTAACCCAGGGATAGAACCCAGGTCTCCCACATTGCAGGCGGATTTTTACCAGCTGAGCCACAAGGAAAGCCTGATAATTGCCCTAGCATGTTTTTATTAATGAAGCAATTCACTTATTCAATGGCTGTAACAAACATGTTTTAAATAATCAAAATTTATCAAGCTCAGTTGTGCCCAACTCTTTACCACCCCATGGGACTGGAGCCCACCAGGTTCCTCTGTCCATGCAATTTTCCAGGCAAGAATACTGGAGTGGGTTGCCATTTCCTTCTCCAGGGGATCTTCCTGACCTAGGGATCGAACTCGTGTCTCCTGCTTCTCATGAATTGGCAGGCACATTCTTTACCACTGCATCACCTGGAAAGCCCTCAAGATAGATAAAAGGTATCCAAATAAAACTAAAATCAGTTCTCCACTCTGAAACAACACTGTTTTTGTGGAGCTATTGATATGTTCTACAAAACAGTAATTTCCCTTGAAGTGTATGAGCAAATTAAAACATTAATATAAAATTTTAAATTATTAATATTAAATATAAAATTTAAAGAGGAATCCCCACATGAATAATAAGAAAATAAATATTAGTAAAAAATATTTAATACATCCCATGGTGCTAGCTAGATTATAAATTAATCCAGCATAGGACATATGAGGACAATGTTACATGTGAATCTGGTGCATTTTTGAGCTTGTTTCTTTTCTTAATTTTTCATGGGGTCAAAGTGTACATGTCCACCATAGCTTATGTAAATATTTTGTTTGAGTGGTAATAATAGCAACCCACTTCAGTACATGCTGTTATATTGCACCTATTCTGGTCCATTATTTTCTATTCTATCATATTTTATTTCACTTCTTAAAATTCTGGTCATGGAACACTAAGTCAATTTAATAACTCAATAACACATCCCAACATGTGCTGTTCTATAACGTATTATCTGCATCTTCTATTTGGTAACACATCATTCTTCTGCCACAGGGTCATTCACACAATTCCAAGAAATTTCTGAAAAATGTGATTAATATTTCAGGAAAGGTGCCAGATTAGAGAGAATCAGAATCTGAGGGGTGCTGACATTCACTTTAAGAACTTCTTCTCTTAGAAAGCCAGCCATAAACTAAAATTCCCCGAGGGTCATGAGCAGAGGTTGTAGTGGAGGTGGTGGCAACCCTGAAGTGAAAGCTTTTCTATCAAGCATCAAGCAAAACACATTATTGTAAGTAAAGTTATGTCATTATAGGATCTATCTAATAAAGTGATTATTAGCTCTGAGCAAGGGTTCTGCATGTTTATTTTATAATATAAACATATTATAAACATATTACTGAACACCTATCCACCTAAAATGTAGCTCTGTCTCAGATGATCCACTGGAACCTGACTTATCTAATCTTAGTAGGCTACGCTAGATCTCCTATAGTTCAAAACTATTATAAAACATTATATCACAGTATTTACTGAATTACCTTATTATTTGCTTAACATTTCATGTCTTTGCCTGTGTTATCTGAATTACATAATAATTACTTTAAAGGTAAGAAACTTATCTATAACTCTCCTATTCTACTGGTTTCACACAGTAGATGCTCCAAACATATTTAATGGCTTACTGAGAAACATCAAATCACGCTCTTCCACCAAACTGATGATTTATCTAGGTAAAATGATGCAGTTATTAAGATGCAAGATTCTCTATCCCTATTCATATTATCCTCACTTTTCCAGAACCATATAATTATTAGTCACTTAGCACCTCTTTTTGGATATATTATTCTAAATGCATTATTTATAAAATTAACTGTATCATATTCCTCTCATCTCTAGTCCTGTTCATGTCTCATCTTCAGTCTTGTTCCTTGTCTCAGAAAACAGATTTATTATATATTTGGTTGTGCAAACCAAAAACCTGGGAATTATCCTTGTCATTTCCCTTTCTTAGATCTCCCCTAATTCACCACCAAGTTCTCAGATTTAACCCTTAATATATCACCCAAAGCCATCGGCTTCCCTTCATCTCCACCAGTGTCACTTTTGTCCAGGCTAAGGCTGTCCTTTGCCTAGACTGCTTCTTTAAACATCCATTGCCCACTTGCATCCACTTCAGTTCTCCTCTAAAACTCTTCCTTACACTACAGTGTTATTATCAAAATACACATGCTAGCATGATTTCCTCATGCTTAAAACTCTTTTCATTGTTCTTTTGATAAAAGCCACACAGCCTTAACATTCTCTGTGTGGTAATTTTTAATCATGGCCACTAATTCTTTGACTGTCCTCCATCAAGAGCTGAAGTCAATATTTCTTCCACTTGTATCTGGGAATTACTCAACCAATAGAGTACATTAGAAGTGACATTATATGGCTTCCAAGGCTAGATCACATATGGCCATGCAGTTTTCCTGTTGGGAAAGCACTTACTTCTAGAATACTAAGCTGACAAGTAGGAAGTCATTTGACCCTGAGACTGATTTGCTAGAGGGGCCACATGTAGACACCTTTTGCCAGCCCCAGCTGTGTCATTCTTCAGCCACCCAAGTTCAGTTGCAAGATATGTGAATAAAGAAATGGTCTTGGAAGTGGATCTTTCAGGCCCAACCATTTCATTTTCCAACTGTTCAGGTCATTCAGACACCATGTAAGAAAGGAGGGCCATTCTCACTGCGCTCTCTCTGTGTTACTGATAGGCACTATCTTTGAGCATAATAAAATTGTTATTGATTTATGCTACCAAGTTATAGGGTTGTTTGTTATGCTGTAATAGATAACTGAAACAAACTCAAAGTCCCTGCAAGGTCCCTCTTATCAAGCTATCCTGTCTCATCTAACATCATATTCCTCTCATTCTCTAATCTCTAGACATAATCTCTCTGGCTCTTGAACTTGAAATGCTCCCCTTCACCATATGGCCACTGAACAAGCTGCTTGCCTATGCTATATCCTTTTAGTATTCACATTGCTAAGCCTTTGCAACACTCAAATCTCAAGTAAAAAATGTTTCCTTACCTCTCTCACTTAGATCATATCCCCAAATTATAGTATCTAATAAGCCAAAAATGTCTTTTTAGCACTTTAAAAATTACAGCTTTATATTTGTGTGTATGATTTCTGGGTTAATATTTATTTCCCTCTTTAACACTTAGGCTCCAAAAGAAACCAGTTGTGTCTGTTTGTGCTAAGCATTGGATACTCATTATTTGAAGTCATAGCCCCTGTAACTATTACAGAGTCAGGAACATATTAGATACTCAGTAAAGATTTACTCTCTGGAAGATTTACTCAGTAAAGATTTACTCCTTGGAAGAAAAGTTATGACCAAGCTAGACAGCATATTAAAAAACAGAGACATTATTTTGCCAACAAAGGTCCGTCTAGTCAAAGCTATGGTTTTTCTAGTGGTCATACATGGATGTAAGAGTTGAACTGTAAAGAAAGCTGAGTGCTGAAGAATTGATGCTTTTGAACTGTAGTGTTGGAGAAAATGTTTGAGAGTCCCTTGAACTGCAAGGAGATCCAACCAGTCCATCCTAAAGGAAATCAGTCCTGAATATACATTGGAAGGACTGATGCTGAAGCTGAAACCTCGATATTTTGGTCACCTGATGTAAAGACCCTGATGCTGGGAAAGATTGAAGGTGGGAGGAGAAGAGGATGAAAGAGGATGAGATGGTAGGATGGCATCATCAACTCAACAGACATGAGTTTGGGTAAACTCTGGGAGTTGGTGATGGACTGGCATGGAGGCCTGGCACGCTGCAGTCCATGGGGTCGCAAAGAGTCGGACATGACTGAGTAACTGAACCGAAATGACCTGAAAGATTTAAATCTTGGTATGTAAAGTGTTAAGCAATTTTCAGAGCAAGTATATATTTTCCACTTCTAAGAGGGAATTTGGAAAGGAAAAGACAATAGTACATGTGTGAGTTCTTGCTCTTATTTATCAGGTTTCTTCTGCCAGTTTCTTTGGAAAGCAAATATCTTAAGGTTGAAGAATAAAGGAACACTAATGATTATTATTTTCCAATTCTAATCACTTACACATTTTAAGACAATGAGCTGTTTCCGGTGTTCAAGGAATCAAAAATGAAAATTACAGTCATTGCAATTCTCACTTGCTGTTCTCTCAAGCAATCCTTTCATCAGCCTTGCAAAGGGATTATACTTGTCTTACAAATGAGTAAACAGATCTAGAAAAGTAGATGAAAGCTGACCAAGTGGCAGAGCCAAAATCTTTTCAACATCTAGTTTCTGTATGCTACACTATATTAGCTTCAACTCAACAGGCAAGCAAAGAAGAGGAGAGGAAATGTGCTTTCCTGCTATTAGGAGGAATAGTTACAGGACATTTGCCCCATAACTAGTGAACTAGTCTCTTCTCCCATAGCTCTATAACAAAGTCAGAGAAAGATTTTTGGGAAACAATGAAGCTAATAGTGCTTTTTACTAATTATAAAATGAACAAAATACTGATATTTGATATTTACACAACATCAAATGCTTCCTGTGCAAATCTAAGGACACCACCATCTTATGAACATTATTGCAGTAAAGAAAAATTGCCCTTAAATTAGAGTGCTGTTTAATGAAAAATGGTATCACTGATACATAAACATCACATAAGAAATCATCCATAAATAAAATTTAATATTTATTCTAGCTTTAATACAGTTACAGATAGTCAAGACAAAAATAAAATCTTATTGATAAGAGTTAAATAATTAAATTTTTTAGTATGAGGTGGTAGATACCAGTGAATCATTTCTCAACGTTCAACTGAAATGCTTAGAAACAGAGATAAAGATGATTCAAATTTAAGATGAAAACTAGAAATAGCATCATTAACTTGAAGGCCAATGGAACTAATTGGACAACTCAGTCTGTGGCCACCTCATCAGAGAGAAAGCAAAGCCAGCAATTAGATGGCATGTAGCAAGAATCTTGATGATTCCCCATATATATGAACCCTGGTTGAAAAACTCCAAGTGTCCAGTAATAATATGACTTACTACAGTATCCCACTGCATTGCTGTTGATTGTTGAAGCAAAAATTACATCCTTTACTCCATCCCTGGTGGCTCAGATGGTAGAGAATCTGCTTGCAATGAGGAAGACGTGAGTTTGATCCCTGGGTCGGGAAAATCCCCTGGAGGAGGGCATGGCAACCCACTTCAGTATTCTTGCCTGAAGAATCCCCATGGACAGAGGAGCCTGGCGGGCTACAGTCTGTGGGGTCACAAAGAGTTGGACATGACTGAGTGACTAAGCACACAAACACACTCTATCAATATCTATTTTTATACACAGGAGTGCAGAAAATAAAGGAGAAAACTGACAACGGTAGAGCCCCAACAATGAAAGATCTGCAGGCACTAGAGAACAACAACAGAAAAGAGCAGAAGTAAAACGAAGTTTTGGTTTTGTTTCATTTTGGGGGAGGTGTTTGCTTTTATTAATGTACTTTAACTGCTGATAGTACCATATAATGAGAGAATGATAAGGAAAGGACTCCAACTAGGGTCACTAAGACTACACTAGATGAAATCTGACAGACTTCTTTTTCCTGGAAATTGGGAACTGGCAGAGAGATGTGCCTGCATCTATCTCTTTTTGATTGTAATTCTGAGAAGAGGATGAGACTAGCACCAAATGCACACAGAGAGAAGCTTAAAGGCAAGTCACACAATTTATTTTGGTCACTACACAGTCTAGATAGATTTCTCATTCTCCGTGTGTCTTTATCTATATCTCTATCTCTTTTCTGGAGGATGAGTAACAGGAAAAATGGACATAGAGAAAGATCATATTAGATGGGAAAGAAAAATAATTCTGAAGGTTAAGAGAAGGAGTAGCTCCAAATATGATTACAGAATGCAAGACACACAGCTTCAACAATATAAGAACAAGAGTAAATTTTTTAAAAATTATATTAAATTAAACAAAACAAACAAAACAAGAAAGTTGGGTAAAGATTTTTCATAAAGTTATTGATCATTTGTATTTCTTCTATAGTGAATTACCAAGCCAAAACAGCTTTACACTTTCTTCTATGAAAGCATTTTAATTGTTTTCTTTCTTTGTTATTAATAAAATTTATTTATTTTTGTCACTAAACTCTTTTTATGTTATACTAATATAAAGTACAAAATGAAAATAAGAATCTATTATAAACCTATTTAGAAAAGAAAACCACCGTTTTTGTGGCTGTATTTTCAGCGTCTGTACAGGATGGTGTAAGCTATAGAACTGAGCATTTTCTTTCTACCACATCACAAACAACACTACATGTTTAGCTACCCAATCTTGTTTATAGCTCCCCTGAACAAGATCATTGTTTCTTTAACTCTAATAAGGGTACTGGTTTCCTCTTCCATTCCACACTGATCTGAATGAGAATCAGCACAAATATTCCTTTGGAGAAACAAAGATACCAATCATTAGATCAGCTAAATATGTCATATTTCTTCATAACTACTTTAATAACCTTATATCTGCTAAATAAAAGGGAAGGTCAGCCAAAACATTTAAATATAACACTGTTACCCATAGCAGAGAACTGGAACTGAACAAAGATTACTAATACTAAGTCTTTAAAGACATAATTAATTACTTAATTTAATGACTCTCATTAATTGTCAGACCATAAGCGTAGCTGAAATTACAACCTGAACTTGAATCTTAAGAGACAACTTTGACTTCATCTTACTTCAAGATTCCTAAATTACTGATGAGTCTTTCTTGGTTGGAATACAGGCAAAATGAAAGATTAGATAAATCAACTTCTAAAATGTACCATAGCAACAATTTCAGGAGATTATGTGAAAGAATATATTTTTTTGACTTTTTATCTTAAGATAATTGTGTGTTCATCCACAGTTGCAGGAAATGCTACAGAGAGATTCCTTGGATCCTTCAGTCATTTTTCCCCAAGGGTAACATCTTACCAAACTCTAGTACAAATCACAACTAGGGTATCAGCATTAGTATTAATGTCAAGATTCTATCACCACTAGGATCTCTGGTGTTGTCTGTTTATAGTCATGCCTGTCTACCTTCTATATCTACCTGCCGTGGTCTAAACCCCTGGCAGTTACTAGTATGTTCTTCATTTCTCAATTCTTGTTACTTGAAGAATGTTATATTTGAAATTTTAGATTATGTAACTATAATACATATATTACATAATTACATAACCTTTGGATTGGTCTTTTTTGACTCAGCATAATTACCTCCAGATTTATCCAAGCTGTTATGTGCAAGTATATTTCATTACATTTTACCGCTACCTAAATTATTATACAATTTTATACTCTCACCCACAATGTATGAGTGATTTTCACTATATTTGATATTACTTTTTTAAAAATTTTAGCGATTCTGATAGTGTGTAGTAGTATACCACTGTGGTTTTAATCTATGTTTCCCTAGTGGTTAATGATACTAAACATTTTTCATGTGCTCATTTACCATCTGTTTGTCCTTATTAGTGAAATGTCTGCTCTTGTCTGTTGCTCACTTTATAACAGGATTGTATTTTGTTTGCTCACTTTACTGTTGATTTTTGAGAGTTCTTCACATATTTTAAATGCAAGTCCTTTGTTGAATATGTGATTTTCAAATACTGCCATCCACTCTGTAATTTGTCATTTTATCCTCTTCACAGGGTCTCTCACAGAGCAAGTACTTTTAATATTGATGAGGTATGTGGTGCTCTTTTAAATGAAGAACAGGACAATATTCTGTTTATTGGAGATTTCTTGCAGTATTTTATCAAGTTCTATGAGGTTCACCAATACTCTTATATCTAAACTTGGTGTCATTTCTAGTAAATCAAATCCTCAGGCTAAAGAAAGTGCAGTGGTTCCTATGACTTATCTTTGAGAAAAGTCACCTGCAACTATCCATTATAAACTTCAGTATACTGAATTATTCCTTTGCAGTGTTTGGCCATATGAGCCTATAAAAGTGCCAAGTCATGGGTAGGCCAAGTCATGGATTCCCAAATGTATGGGGCATCTGGTGATCAGGTTTCCCATTTTTCCTTGTGTACTGCCATGGCCTAAGTAATACATGTGAGTTTGAAAAAACTGGAGTTTATCTTTAAGATTATAACAGAAAAGGAAGAGAGTGCATCTCTAAAACCTTAATAAATTACTGTCCACATATACTGTTGATTCCCCAGTATGTAAGTAAATATGAATTTAGGTGCATGGAGAAGTTAAAGAATGATGACAAAGATTAGGAGTTTAATTTGTGGGGCCCAGCATGAAGGCAAATGAGAAACTCTTTGTTCAAATATTATTTAAAAATTCAAGATGGTGACAGCCGCTGCAAACCAAGCCCAGGGTCCTTCTCAGAGTGAGGACCTGTGCTACTGCACAGATTCATGAAAACTGGCTCTAATATTGAAAACAGATATACTGCAAGACAAATGTCTGTACTGAAAAATGACAAGAGGATGACATTAGAGTTGATACTACTGGAAAGTAAAGAGTACAAAACTATCAACTTCTCTTTAGCCTGGTACCGAGCAATATCCCTACCCATTTGCCTATTTGACAGGCCGAAAGGAGTGTTTCTACAGATAACACAGGGGATAGATAGCAAGTCCTTCCTTCATTTAGACAGATCATAAAAGTTATATCTATTTAAGTTATATAACTTTTATAATCTTTATGACAATTCTCTTCTATGAAGACTTAATTTTTTAGTATGCTAGTTTTCATAAAGGCAAAATCAGTTCAATTGAGCCTTTTAAGGATTTGAGTATTTGTCCTACATCTGGGTCACCTTTCTCTCAGAGACTGTGTGGGACAACTTACATTTTAAATAAGGGAAGTATCAGAAAGTGGGTAGTTAATCTGTATCATCAAATGGCTGAGTATTCTTTAATGGGGCCAAGAAAGCTTTCTGACTACTTAATGGTGGTAGGATTAGTGATTGAATTAAGGCTTGTTTGTCCACTAGGAAAGGGATCTTTCATCCCTACAATTGAAGAAATATATTCCCTTTAGAGCAAAGTGGTAACTGTGAACACAGAGAGTACACTAATTCCTTGGACAGCCCTCATGTGGGAAAAGGGCA
Source organism: Cervus canadensis (assembly GCF_019320065.1). Classification (NCBI taxonomy): domain Eukaryota; kingdom Metazoa; phylum Chordata; class Mammalia; order Artiodactyla; family Cervidae; genus Cervus; species Cervus canadensis. The sequence goes on along the minus strand of NC_057390.1, from coordinate 54,627,752 downwards.
TTATTCTCTTTCCATTTTCTGTGTTATTGAGCCAATGCTGGGCAATCAATTGTCCAATGGTTCTTTCTCTTACAATATCACCAAATGCTCTTATCTGTTTTTTTCAGTTAGATATTTTCACTTAGACTTTCATTTCATGAGTTATCTAATTATTTAAATTGGAGGACCATCAGTATTTTCCTGGTATTTTTTCTTTCCTCAATCAATTCTATCCTAAAATGTTCTGTATCCTGCAACTCAACTGAAGAAGCAAATGGTCAGACAGTGTTCTGGTTTTTCATGGTTCCACTTATTGAAAGTTCTTGAATGTCTGTAGAGAAATTAGACAGGATAATGGATATGTCTTTTTCCTCTTCTAGTATTGAATATACCTTACGAGTTTGTAATATTACTCAGCCATAAAAAGAAACAAAAATGTGAAATTTGCAGAGATGTGGAGGGACCTAGAGTCTAAAGAGTGAAGTCAGAAAGAGAAAAACAAATATTGTACAATATCATTTATATGTGAAACCTAGAAAAGTGATACAAATGAACTTATTTGCAAAGCAGAAATAGAGAATGGATATATGGATACCATGGGGGGAAGGTGGGGATGGGATGAATTGAGAGATTGCGTTTGACACATATACACTGGGCATGCGTGCTTGCCAAGTCGCTTCAGTCATGTCCAACTCTTTGTGACCCTGTGGACTGTAGCCCACCAGGCTCCTTTGTCCACGTGATTCTCCAGGGAAGAATAGTGGAGGGGGTTGCCATGCCCTCCTCCAGGGGATCTTCCCAATACATACATTGTGTAGGTGCTAAGTCGCTGCAGTCATGTCTGACTCTTTGAGATCCCATGGACAGCAGCCCACCAGGTTCCTCTGTCCATGGAATTCTCCAGACAAGAATACTGGAGTGGTTGCCATGTCCCTCTTCAGGGGATTTTCTTAACCCAGGGATCGAACAGGGTCTCTTGTATCGCAGGCAGATTCTTTACCATCTGAGCCATCAGGGAGCCCCAAGGCAACTATACTCTAATAAAAGAAAAAAGTTTGGGACAGACCAGATTGTTCCTAAAATTCAGAACAGATTCTGGTTTTTCTTTATTTAAAAGATTGGATTTGGAACCAAGAAATATTAGCAGTTAATACCTTAGGGAACATAGCAAGGAGGGGTCACATCCTATTTCAATTCCACCATATATAAATGTATATTTTTCGGTTAATGCTAGGTCAAGTTGGACTAAATCTTCTTTTGCAACCTAAAATGCAAATATTATTTGTAAGTGTCCCTTGTGTATTTGAAAAAAGTGTATAACCTCTGATTTCTGTTAAATAAGGATTTCTGAATATATTAAATTAAGCCTAATTGCCCTATGTATATTGTGTGTGTATATGTGTGTATTCGTATTTTTTTCTTCTGCTTAACTTCTCAGTTGCTGAAAGAGGAATGTGGTTGGTTGTGAATTTCATAAATTTTTACATTATGCGTCTAGAAGTTACTTTTGAGATCTCCTGTTTAACATAGAACTTTAAATTTTTTTCTGACTTTATTGAGATATTATTGAGAATTTAAAGGTGTGTGTATTTATGTTGTATATTTGATTTTTAAACGTACAGTGTGATGATTTAATAAGCAAATATACAGTGAAATGACTATCACAATCATCACATACATAGCATCTGAAGGAAAACTATCTGATTTTTCGCATTCTATCTCTGCGGCTTTTTATACACTTAGTTTTTATTTCTATTTTATTGACTTTTGGCTGGATTAGTTGAGTCCCTATTTTCTTATTCTAAGTTTTGTTTCTACAGGCTTGACAGTTACATACTTCCAAATTCAGTTTTTAGTAGTTACTTTTGAAATTTATCACTTAACATAAATTAGTGTGCATTCTCAGTGCTTCAGTCATGTCTGACTCGTTGCAACCCCATGGACTGTAGCACACCAGACTCCTCTATCCATGGGGATTCTCCAGGCAAGAATACTGGAGTGGGTGGCCATGCTCTCCTCCAGGGAATCTTCCTCACCCAAGGATTGAACCTTCATCTCTTATGTCTCCTGCATTGGCAGGCTGGTTCTTTACCATTCGCACCACCTGGGAAGCCCATACATAAATTTATAAGGCTCTAATTAAATTAGTACTTTATATACTTATCTTGGAAGACAAAAGAAGATTAGAACATTTTAACTCTGATTGGCCCACTCTCAAAATATATTTTAAGACAGCTGTAGACTTGTCTGTGTGTTTTTACCAGTTTCGTTACTCACTCTTGCATCTCAAAGCTTCCAATCAGTTGGAAATCACTTTGGACTACTTGTCACAGTGGCCAGACTACAGAGACTTTAATAAATCAGGAGTTAATTTTATCGTGTCTAAGAAGTTTGGAACTAGGCAGTCCAGAGGTGTGTCTGTGATTCGATAAAGTCATTAGAGATTAGTAAAGAACAATAGTACTGGACAAGATGAACAGACAGAGTTGATTTATTCAGATACTGTTGCCAGCAATAAAGAATAGACTACAGACAAGTCTGGATAACCAGTTCTGCTGAAACAAAGGTCAGGAGAGATTTTAAGAGCTAGGGTCATCCGTGTTTGTTAATTAACATTACCCAGAGGAAAAGCCAACCTCCTCCTCTCTTCCTGGCAAGACGTAGTTTTTAACTAGGTGAAAGCCATCTGCTGAAGTTCGGCTCCTATCCTTCAGCAGAGACTGGTATATGGGTTTCTATCTTTCTTTGATGTTTACATTTCAGAGAGATGATACTCAGGTCCTTGGGAAAGAATCTCCTGGGTCTTAAAACTTGACAGAGTCTTTTACGGAAATTAATATACATTTCAAATCTGCAAGATAGGATTTGCAGTTACAAATTTTCTAAAATAAATGTGTTAAGAAAAGGGGACTCAAAGGCTAAGAACCAGGAAGAAACTTGTCTATAATTTAGTCAACTTGAAGGGAACATTACGACCATCTTGGTCAGGATCCAGAGCTTTCTCCCTTTTTGCAAACCACCTTTGATGTGTTGCTTCTAATTTCAAAGTCACAGGGGGGCTGCAAGACTCCAGCCTCAATGCTTGTATCCCAGATTGGAAATAAAGTGTGAAAAGTAAAATGGCAGTCTTCAGGTCTGGACCAACTACCTTAAAGGAATCACTGGAAGCGCTACCCAGTAACTTCTGTTTACATTTCTTTCCCATTTTGGTCTCCAATGAAGCTGGAAAAAATGCATGCTTTAAGCAATGAATAAAACCAGTTCAGAGGAAAATGAGAATTCTGTTTTAAAGATGAAGGTGAAATGTAATATTTGATAGCCTTTATAGTCTCTGTGACAGCCCCTATTTAACTACACATATATTTACAGGTCCTTTTTCTACGAATAAAAGTACTTATATCCTTGCCAAAAGGTAACAACTCAGTTTCTACATTTGGTAAGTGCATCCAGCTCAATGCCCAAGTATATCAGGCTTCCATGTAGCTTCTGTGATCTGGTCAATTGTAAATGAATTATGTTTATCTGTCCTCTCATCCCAAGATACCTAATATAAGATAGGGAAAGTATAAAAAGAAAACAAGTAGATGTAATAAAAACTTCTATTTGAGTAGAAAAAATAGGAAATATACCACCACCCCTGGGGCAGAACAATAAGCCTAACCTGTTTGGAAGAAAGAGTGGGAACTGTCTTCCTAGCAGTGAAGTACGTTCTATGAGTAACTCATCTGGTGATCTCTGTACTGCCTTCCATTTCTTTCCACAGCCTCTGGCTCTTTCATCCAAGAGCTACGTCTGCCCATTTTCTCTCATGGTCCAACAAGGTAGACATTGGCAAGGTTGTTCTCCCTGGGGTCCACATAGCTTTAACGACTTCATTCCTCTTGGGAGAGGTTTGGAAGCAGGTGATTGTTGTGGTAATTGAATAGTAAGAGACTAATATAAACCTGACTTAGCAGTTCTTTAGAAACATTATTTTCAAAACTTGGTACACCCTCAATGTATTTGCTTCTGGCCAGGCTCATGATGGAGTAAATACAGCCAAAGGCTTGACTAAATATTGTGTATAAAGCTAAGAAACTCTCTCTAACTTTCTGGCTTCTATACTCTGCCTATTCCCCTAGTTCCTAATTAATGGTGGCTACTTTGAGACTGTTTGAAATAAAAGCCTCTGTCTGAAAGTAATACTGTTAACTGACCACTCCTGTGCTGTATGTGATTATGCTTTCAGCAATTTCACCATTTGTTTCACTAGACTGCAGTATTTATATTGTATTGTATTATACATACAATTGTATGTATATTATATTGTAAATTATTCCTGTTATATTGCCAGTGTTTTTAAGAAGTATTGTGGATCCTCCCTCCTCAGGGACTTCTTCTGTGAAATGCATATAATCCCAAAATGAATCCTAGAATTGTGTATGCTTTGAGGGGACGCACAAACAAAAGAGATGATTTATTCTGAGATACTGGACAGTTGAGAGAGCAGCAATTAAAGAAGAATAGCAACCAACTTCAATTTCTAAAAGCAAAGGTTCTTTGGAAACTTCTCTTTTATTTGTAGTCTTTTAGGTGATAAACAAAAAGCACAAATTTGAACTTAGAAGTTTTGTTAAAAAAAGATCTGTAATATAATAATGATAATGGCAGTGATGAATAAGACAAGTTTCAGAGCTGGGCACTGTGCTAAGATTTTATGTGGAATATGTCACTTCATTCTCAAACAAGTTGCTGTTTCATGTTTTGGAAGGTGATTACTAGAACCTCTCATCTGGTTCAGAAATAAAACATTTAAATTACTTAATTTTGACACAGTTTCTTTGCATTTACGTGAAAGCCAGGTCTACAGTAAGGAAACAAATGACATGAAATTATGTATTTGATACATCCTGTAATGTTTCCCATCTATGCCCATTTTTTTGTTGTTATTTTAATTTTAGGTGTCTATGCAACATTTTGAGACTGCATGATTCTCTAAAGGTCTTTTATTAAAATCCATGAATGTTGAACCTTTTATAATGGACACCTCTGCCTGCTCCAGCTATCACTGTGGCAACAAGATGTGTATTAACCATGACTTTCAAGCCAGAAAGTTTCACATTTGTTTTGACAGCCTACAGTGAATTCTCTACCAAAAGCAATTTCTTGTGAGAGTATTATGAACAAGTCCTCGCAAAGTGGAAAACGTGGGGATGTTTTGATGTGAGAACTTGCCTTCTCTATACAGCATTGTATTATTGACCAAGGCTGTTGTCTAACAAATGACCCATTTTATAAACCCAGTTAGCTTTCAGGATGGTACGTTTAGCTTTCAAACTGTCCTTTTTAGGTTAAGACAGCAAGAATGTTGTAGAGAAGATGAACAGAATTTTGTTACTTGTAAAGCATAACCTGTGTCAATGAATTCCTTGTCATACAGTGTTTTGCTATAGGATATAAAACAAAGGCTGATGAAACAAGTATACATTACCCTCTCTCTGTAGAGAAATGCAGCATGATCTTGCCAAAATAGAAAGCACACAAAAGAAAACATGGAAATATCTGGCTACCTAAAAATAAAAAGAGTGAGCTTCTGTGTGTGTGTGTGTGTGTGTGTGTGTGTGTGTTGGAGGGGTAGGGGGCAGGGAATGAAAACAGTAAATAGGAAAAAAAATACTTGCAACATTTTGCATCAGGTAATTTTTCATCATTTATCATGTGTCAAACACAATATTGATTCTTCATAGCAACCCTGTGAATTAGGTGTTATAGATTGCATTGTATCCCCTGGAAATTCATATGTTGAAGTCCTGGTGCCTATTATGGCAGAATGTGAGCTTCTTTAGAAGTATGGTCATTGCAGATGTAAAGAGTTTGCTTAAAATGAATAGGCAAACTGGAATAGGATGGACCCCTAATCCAAAATGACTGTGTTCTCAAAAAAAAAAAAAAAAATGACTGTGTTCTCATAAAAAATAAATATAGGTACAGAGAGAAACAGGGAGATGGCCATGTGAAGACTGAAGCAATTCTGCTACAAGCCTAGGAAAGCCAAAGATTGCTGGAAAACCACCAGAAGCTAGAGTCGAGATAGGGTACAGATTCTCCATTACAACCCTTGGAAGAAACCAACAGCTGACACCTTGATTTCAGACTTCCAGCCTCCAGAACTGAGAGACAATATGTTTTCATTGTTTTAGCCACTGGTTTATAGTACTTTGTTATGGCAATCCTAGAAAACTAATACAGTATTATCATTATTCCCACCTTTAGGTTAGAAAAGACATATTCAGAAAGTTTCAATGATTGTTTTATGGTCATAAATTTAGTAAATGATTAAATAGGTATTACAACTAGGCCTTTCTAATGCCAAACTAGCTGCTTTATATGATTGTAGACTAGGTAAAAGAGCATTCTAGGTAGTAGGAATAGCCAGTGGAAAAATATGGAGATAAGAAGAGTGAGGTGTTTTTGGAATTGGAGAATAATGTTATAGAGAGAAAGATTAAGTTCAAGGCATTCAGGAAGTGAGTGGAAGAGACAAAATAATTGTTCTACTTGAGATGACTCTTTTATGCAATATTCAAAGTTGGCTTATCCACCATGGCTATCAACACTTTATCGATACTAGTTCATGTTCCCAGGAAGATTTCCAAAGTGATTTCTTGAACAAGCTATCTGAGTGCTGTAGGGGCCTTATTCAGATCATTTCTTAGCCAGTGACACACCGTTCATGCAGAAAGCAGCCTCATTGATCCACAGTGCAGATATCAAATGGAGAGTGAGCTCAAATATTTGTTCACAATTCCTAGCTGCCTTTGGACTCTTCATTTTTTTTTTTTTTTTTCATGAAAAAAAAATCTCTTCATTTTCCCTCTGTTTTTATTATTGTATACCTCATTATATTCCTGATTTCTAGGCATAGACATTACTCTGGCTTTCAGCTTTCAGTACCTGCCTAATTAACTGAATTTCTATTTTTCCTGCCTGTGGCCTTTATATAGCCAGTCTAGAAGACATAGCATACTATTATTTGGTTTAGAATTCTTTCATCTTGTTTCAAACACAAATTTGTATAATTTTACATGTTTTAAAGCCAGTTACTCAAGTATACTTTCTCTATGAACATCACCCTACATGCAGTCCAATGTTCCATTTCTGATATAAGCATCTCTTTTTATTTTTCTCCATTTTTCTTAAGCCACAAAATGCGCTTTATATGCTTCTTATGTATCTGATAGAGTGGAGTAGCAAAAAGAAAAATTAGAAAGCACTGCTTATACATAAATAAAAGCAAATATTTGGTTGTAGCTTTGAATTCCCCTGGTGTCTCCGGATTTAAGCATCTGCCTGCAATGCAGGAGACACATGAGACCTGGATTTGATCCCTGGGTCAGGAAAATCCCCTGGAGGAGGAAATAGCAACGCACTCCTGTATTTTTCCAAGAAAACTCTATAGACAGAGGAGCCAGGTATGTTACAGTTTGTGGGATCACAAAGAGTCAGACACGACAGAGCACACACATACACACACACACATACACACAAATTGTTTACAGGAAAAAGTAGTAAATGGTAATGAAAAAAAATAATCTTACAAATTAAAAGACATGGAAGATGACAATTGGCTTTAGAAATTTACTTAATCGCCAAACATTTAAAATATCTAAATGACTATTTCAATGCAGTTTGTGGTAATGAAGCCACTGTTCTAATGTACTTCAGTTTACTTATGGCAGTTAATTTAAGGTAGATGTCAAGTCACTGCAACCAATATTTACTTACTCAGTTCAGCTAATAAAGGTTAGTCCTACTATGTACTGGGTTCAGGGATATAGCAAGAAAAACAAATCTTATCTACACAGATTTTTCAGAAAGCAGTCAAAAAACAAGCTAGTAAATATAATTATTATAGACTGATGTTACACTAAGTACTCCGCTAAAATGAAGAATGATAAAATTAACTACAACTGGTAGACATCTCTTTAAGTTGAAGGGTCAAAGACTTGAAGGATAAAACTAGTCCAGCTATTCAGAGTTGGAAAAAAATAATTTGTACTTGTTTTCTCTTGCTGCTTAATATATTAGCACTTGGTGGTGGTGGTGGTTTGGTTACTAAGTGGTGTTTGACTATTGTGACCCACAAGTCTCCTCTGTCCATGGGATTTCCCAGGCAATCACACTGGAGAGGGCTGTCCTTCTCCAGGGGATCTTCCCTACACAAGAATAGAACCCACATCTCCACCAAACCCCTGTCTCCGTCATACTCATGTGTCCTTCACTGCAGGTGGATTCTTTACCACTGAAACACCAGGGAAGCCCAACTTAGTGGCTTAAAAAATGCATCCATATATTAGCTCACAGTTCTGTTGGTTAAATGTCTAGCAGGCTCAACTGGGTTCTTGTTTTGTCAGAAATTTTCACTTTCACCTCAGGTTCAAAGGATTTGTTAACAAAATAAGCCACTCTTTATGCACAAATAAATAATATAAATATTTATTAGAGAACTATCTATCTTATTTTCAACACACTAACATTAACAGAAAAGAAAAATAGAAAGAGCAGAGAATACATCACCAAATTGGGTTTTGACTAACATCCAGACTTAAACAGTGCTGGGAAGTCCCATGTCACAGCACATCTGAAGTCCCAACTGAGAAAGGGTCCCAGGCAGCATGTCCACCCCATGGGTGAGACCAAAGATTGCAGGTCAGGGTTCCTGTTTATAATCCCAAGACAGAAGGAAACTGATATCATCATCAATCTATGACCAAATTGCAGCTTTGGTTTCATGTTAATGCTGTTTGTTTTGTTGTGTAAAACTTGGAATGTAACTAAGCCTGGGGCTTGCTTGGTTGGCCCGGCCCCCTCCAGGGTCTCAACAATCTCAAGATTTCTCCCCCATTTTATCTATGGTACTACAAGTCTTGCAATGACAGCAGTCACTCCAAGTCAGAGCAGTGTCCAGGCAATTTAGAAGCAAGGTCAGAGGCCTGCTTTGCTTTGTCTCTGAAGCCTAAATAAGACTATTCATTTAATTTCCCTAACAGTTCTCTGCTTAAGTATGACAAGTTCTAGATTAAGGGTTGGCTGCCTGGGCTTTTATCTGGAGACATCGGAAAGAATCTGCTTTTCAAGTAACATTTAAGTTGTTGACAGAATCCAGTTCTTTATGGCTATAGGTTTGAGGTTCCCAGTTTCTTGCTGGAGCAGCCATCAGTCAACCATTCTCAGCTTCTAGCCACCTGAATTCCTTCTCACGTGACCCCACCTATCTCATTTCATCAATAGGCACTGAATCCTTCTAATGCTTCAAATATCTTTGATTTCTTCTGCTTTACTTTCCCCCCACTATTCAGAGCAACTTCTCTGCTTTTATAAGCTCATGTGAGTAGATGAGGCAAAACTGGATAATCTCTATTTTTAAAGCACAACTTTGACCTATAGCATAACACAATCATGGGAGCAACATATAATCACATTCATGGTCTTTGTGGATTTAAAGCCTTGAAATTTTGGGGGACATTTTTAGAATTGTACCTTCTATAGGATTTTAAAGACTAATGTATACACCTAAGAGCTTAGTTTAGTTTGCTGCTATCTTTGCTTACTTCTGTCTGTTGCAATTCTGAAGGACCACTGTATGCTTCTGAAGTCATTATATCAAAAGGAAGGCATGGGGAAACATTTAGGAGAGAAAGGAGGTGCTGATAATGACAAAGTCTAGGAATTTGTAGAGCAGGTTGATTGAAGGTCCTAAATACAATGTTGATGAATGAGTTATGAGTCAGCACTTATGGGATCACATCTATGCTATCTCACAAAATTCTGATCTGGTTTCATTTTATTCCAGCTTGCCAGCATAACAGGGCTCAAGTCCATTGGCAAAATTATTAAATTCTCCTCCAAGAAAAGCAAAAAGGAATTTGGCACTGTAGATGTTACACTGAATCTGCTATTGAATCTACTGTTTGGTATTGTACAATGTGTAAAATTGAAGAAAAAGTTTGGTCCTGAAGAAGAAATTTAAAGCTCCTGGGTGGTCAAGCAGTGACTCTTTCTTGTAAGAAACATGAAAAACCAAATTTTCAACACATTGTACTTTGGATAAGTTGTCTACTTGCCTACTTTCTTAGCTCTAGTAGAGAATTATATCTGTTTCATAAGTCCAATATCTAACCCATAAGACAGTTTAATATATGTGCATATGACTTGCATTATGCCTGACAAATAGCTTCTACTCAAAATCCTAAGTCCTTTATTATTTTCCCTTCTTTGAGCCCAAAACCTTCTTAACTATAGCGAAGTAGAAAGGAACCTATGTTCCTTGTCTGTATTTCTAAGACAATCTATGATTTTACTGTTAACATTTATTTAAAGGTATGGATTCACATTTACAGATTGCATAATATCTTGTTGTGCTGGGTTTTCTAATTAAAGTGTTAGGTAGTTAGAATAGGAAACAGGAGTCCAGAATGGTGGTGGCTAAAAGATAAGGAAGGAAAAAGCCTGCAAAAATAGAACAAAGGAAGGTCCGAGGACCTGAGTGAGGACCTCAGGTAGAACAAACAGCACTCCTGGGTAGCCCAATTTACATAGGGCAGGCCCAGGGGGGAGGAAAAGACATATAAAAAGAGGAGCCAAAGGGCTGGGGGCCTCTCTCTCTCTCTCTCTCTCTCTCTCTCTCTCTCGCCCGCGCGCTAGGGTGCTCTTCTCTTCACGTCTTTGGGTCAACATGCCCTCATGCCTCAAAGACGGATTTTCCTGCTATTATCTAAATAAAATAGAGCTGTAACATGGAGCTCTAACCCTGATTTGTCTAAGAGCTATAACAAGGTCTGTTCCAGACCTGAGAGCTATAACATGGTCTGTCTAAGACCCGAGAGCTGTGATGCACCGAGGGCTTTAACGTCCGTCACTCCAAATCTTTGTTGTGATGAGACAGAACTGAGGAGCATGCACTCGCCTGACAAAAGTATTTGGGATTGGAGTTTATAACTTATCACATGGTCATTTAAATACCTCCAATGTTAAAAAAAAAAAAAAAGCAAAAACAAAAAAATCTGTGGAAAAAACTCACGAAATTGGTTGTCTCAGGGCTGAGTGGCAGCTAGAGTGACTCTGCATGTAGATTACAATAGAAAATGGGAAAAAACAGGTAGTACATTGGTTTTCTGAGCCTAATGCTCAGATATCGGACATGTTTAATTATTTTTCACATGAAGCATCACTGTGTTCAGTTTCTCCCTTGAATTCAAGCTGGAAGTGATATTTCCCACAAGCATACAGATCATATGGCTTTCCCATCACTGCAACTATGCAGAGAACCATGATAGCTGGTCAGAGAAACCAAAACTTCAGTGAAGGAACTCCAATCCTTTTCAGCATGTCACAAAGAGGACCACCAACACAGAAGGTTGCTTTTAGCCAATATTAACCATATTCACATGAAATAGATGATTCATGAAAGCTAATGTTAATACACAACATTAAAATATCTTATTTATATTTATTTTCATCAAATACGTTTATTACCCTTAACACTCTTATTTTTTCTCTTAAGTGAGGAGAGCCCATATCAGTTTTTAGAACTGGGAAACTAACTGGACTGAGAGTGAAGACAGAAAAAAACTATATTTGAGGATTTAAATATCTATTATTGTGATATTCTAAAGCAAAATTTCAAGTAGTCCCATATTTCTCTGAGGTCCCTCTATCGCTGGATTCCAGAAGAATAGAAAGAATCAGTATGAGATTTGCTCCTTGGCCCATAACACATTTAGGAAAATGCTATGATAGATCTACATAGTACACAAATTACTACTTATGTCCCCTTTTCTCAGAAGTAGCTTATGGACTCTTCATGATCTACCCTCCAGTTCAGGAAAATCTTCAGTAACTTTTGAAGGAATAAGTACAAGAACAAGGAGAAGAATAAATGTGACCACCAGACACTTGTGGACAAAGGAAATGAGGAAAAAGGAGCTATCGTGAAGAAGTTAAATTGCCAAGGTAGCATTCTGTCAAAAGTTCTTGGCTGATTTGCTTGTGAAAAAATCCACAATCATGGTCCCATAGCTAGTTGAGCATCCATTTAGTCTATCTTTTTATCCAAAAGACTGTGGAAGGTCATGATACTATACAGAATGAAGGAAAAATGGAGAGAAGAATTAATTTAGAATGATTGAGCCCCCACTTTGCTGTGATTCATATATATGATAAATATCTGTGACATGTGCGCTCAGTAGTGCCTGACTCTTTGCGACCCTGTGGACTGTAGTTTGCCATTCTCCTCTGGCCATTGGATTCTCCAGGCAAGAGTACTGGAGTGGGTTGTCATTTTCTCCTTCAGGGGATCTTCCTGACCTCGAGGTCGAATCCTCATCTTTTGCATCTCCTTGCATTGGCAGGTGGGTTCTTTTATGACCCAGTTACCTGGGAAGCCAATAAATACCTATTGAGGTCCTAATATTAGCTCAGGAGGGGAACAAATATTTCCAGTAATCACATGTAATGACAGGAAATGACTTTTTGGTCGATTTCTAGGAGTAATCTAAATCTAGGGGTAAAAAGAGAAATCACATTTTCTGAAAACATGGCTTACCATTTTCTGAAAAAATGGCATTTTTCCTGTGTGAAATGGGCACATTAGCTGGAAAGAACTGAAAGAGTCCTTAGGCCATCCTTCCTAAGACCATGCACTCTGAGATCAGAGAGACAGTCATCTCCCCCAATTCCTCAACAACACACATCACTACTGACACAAACCTATGCACCTTTCTTTCTTTTAGGCCAGAATTGGGCAGCTGAGGTCCCTTGCAGGTTTGGGGATCAATGGACACAGGCTGCGCAGTATGCATATGACCATTGCCATGACTCTTCTGAGTTATAGCCTGCAATTTAGCATTAGTTTTTTTCTCATAGCAATTAATAATGATAAAGTCTAGATCAGCCTTTGAACTACCTGTAAGTAAGAGAGAAGATTCTTGTCATTATTCTTTCCATGGTTGAGTTATTGAAAGAAGAAAGCAGGTCACTCCTCCGCCTCCACCAAATTAGATGGAATTGATTAGGGTTGCCTGTGCCGCAGCTAAACTGGAGTTGCATGGCTAATCATAAATAAACTCATATATAACACAGCCAATAAAATAAGCATTAACTGAAGGTTTAAAAAGTCCCAGGAAAGTTGTTTTGCTTTTGTTTTTTAATTTAGCAAATGGTTAACAGTCCCCAAATTCATCCTCTCTAATATCTCACAAAAATACCATCTAAAACTCATAATGATAAGAAAATAGAAAGTGTCACCAACAGATGAAAGAATACCAAGACATAGTGTAGCAGAATCTTTGAACAATTGCAGGAAATACATAAGACAGATAGAACAGATTGTGAAAATCTGTGTAATCTTCAATCTAGTTCTGGCTAAATGTCATGGAAAACCAACTACTTTAACAAAGCAGGCCTTTTATTCAGATATGAATGTGCTATGAATCCTTCTTGGATTCTTCATTTTTATTATATTTTACTTCCTCATAGTATACACTTCTTTATTTGAACTATTTGAAATGAGTTTCTGTACTTTATAACTCAAATCTCTAATTAAAGCGTATTCTCACCTTCTTTTTCTTTCTCTGTTTTTAATATGTTTCACTTAACTTTTTTTTTTTTTTTAATTCCAGTTTTCTAACTTTAAGCATGCTATGTGCACACACGTAAGTGTTCACAGCAGCAAAGCTGTGTGACATTCTAAAGGCCTGTCCTGGTGACTTACCCATGAGCTCAACAATTAGGGATAAAAAATTATGTAAAGCTTACTAGTATAAGCTGTGTGGAAGAACTAAAAGCACTAACATGCCCTTTCCCCCCAATCTTTCCCTCTTGTCAGACTTCATGACTATTCTTCATGAGTCACCTCAGGTATCATCTTTTCTGAGAAGACCGCATTGACACCCTTTCAGCCGCCCCACAAGTGTGCCACATGCTGAATTACCTTTCCTGAATTTGTACCATGAAAATAACAACAGCAGTATCAAGATCAATAGCTAACAATTTTGAGTGTTTGACATGTGCTAAGCAGTGTGCTAAATGCTTTATAAACATTGCCTCACTCAATCTTCACTCCAAATTCAGGAAGCAAGGTCATTTCACAGATGACAAAACCATTACTTTACAGATGAAAAAACTCAGGTTCCACGCACTACACTCTGCACTTTACACTTATTGCTTCATTTTATCATCAGAGTGATCATTTGGAGCAATTCTAAGCCCTTCTGTAAAGATGAGAAAATTAATGCTCATAGGACTTAATCATCTAATTCTTTGTTTTTATTTCCGTTATATCTACTATAGAATTTATTCAAATGGAAATGATCTGTTTAAGTGTCCATCTCCCCTTGCAACAATAAGACCAAGATAAAGGCTGTACTTTATTCATTTTTGAATTCCAGATTTTGTGCTCTCTAAACGTCTACTTATCAATGGATGTTACTCTTAAGATGCTTAAGTTTTAAATATGCTTCAGTGGAGAAATTAACTCAATTGTATTTTCTTTGAAAGACCATAGCATTTTTATGTTTCCACCACATTGCTGTCTCCCCTGCAAATGACCCCCAGGGAGTGACTTTTTAAAAATTTTTTGTTTCATATTGGGGTATTTACAATGGTCCGTATAGTCAAAGCCATGGTTTTTCCAGTAGCCAGGCTTGGAAGTGAGAGTTGGACCATAATGAAGGCTGAGCACTGAAAAATTGATGCTTTCAAATTGTGGTGCTGGAGAAGATTCTTTAGAGCCCCTTGGACAGCAAGATCAAACCAGCCAATACTAAAGGAAATCAACCCTGAATATTCATTGGAAAGACTGATGCTGAAGCTCCAATACTTTGGCCACCTGATGTGAAGAGCTGACCCAGTGGAAAAGACCCTGATGCTGGAAAAGACTGAGGGCAAGAGGAGGAGGGGGTGACAGAGGATAGATGATTGGATAGCATCATTGACTCAATGGACACGAGTTTGAGGAAGCTCTGGAAAATGATGAAGGACAGGAAAGCCTCGTGTGCCATAGTCCATGGGATCACAGAGTCAGACACAACTTAGTGTCTGAACAACAACAGTAGTTATTTAATAAACAATGTTGTGATAGTTTCAGGTGAAAAATGAAGGGATTCAGCCATACATATACATATAACCATTCTCCCCCATAATCCCCTCACCTCCAGGCTGCCACGTAACATTGAGTAGAGTTCCAAGTGCTCTACAGTAAGTCCTTGTTGGTTATCCTTTTTAAGTATAGCAGTGCATATATGTCCATCCAAAACTCCCTAAATATCCATTCCCCCCATCCTTCCCTCAAGAAGCCATCAGTTGAGTCTCTAAGTCTGGAATCACACTCTTCGATGAACTCAGCCCAAAACACAGCTGATGGCTACTCTTTCCCTTTTGGACCTCAAGATAGGAACTCTGCTCTGTTGTGGCTCAATCATCAGTCATGCTTGCTCTCAGGCCATTCAAGGACTTTAAGGTCATGGCCATTAATGCTGGTTGTGCCCAACAATCCATGCAGGACCCTTCACTGTTGCAGGCAAAGCTGTAATATGGAGAAAGTAGCAAAAAGCTTGTGCTATGGGCCATTCCAAACCTGACTGTGAGAAGCTAGGGAAATCTCACCCCCCAACACCAGGTCTCTTCAGGCCTCTGAAACCTTGACTTCATCCTCCTTCTCCAAGGACACAGAAAGAAACCTGCCTTGTCCATGTCCTCAGATTTGTTCCTTCACAGTCATGGTAACAAGCAGCACCATCATCCCTCTTCAGGGCAAAAGGATGTGTCACTGCCAATGACCCTCAAAAGGGAATCAAGGAAATATTAACACAGTCTAAACTCTTCCCTTTTATCACCAAGTTACCTGGCCACAGTCACACTACAGTGGCAGAGGTGAAGGTAAAATGGCCCTACCTAAAAGCATATAATGAAAGTTAATGTGAAGAACGTGTCTACAGACTACTAACTGCACAGTGGTAATGAAGAAAAGCCCTTTTCCTGTAAAGCAAAAATGTGGGTGATAAACCACAAAGGCACTTCTGTGCTGTGGAGTGATTAAATCCTGCAGTCAGTGCCAGGCAGCATTAATCCTACTGCTTCAGGGGCAGAAAACACGTCATCAAACTGTCCGAACGTCACTGAATTTTTCCGAAGTGCTTTTCCTCTCATCTGTATTGAACATCTAAATCTTTTCTTCTGCATGACAAACAAAAAACGAATGGATGAAGAATGGCCTGAAATCTCTTTCCAGTAACTATGAACATTATGATCTTATGAATGAAGCTGGTGCTCTTGCGCTCTCAGAGTCTATAGGGACTGATTTATAAATTAACTGCTAATGCATTGATCTCTGCTCATTACTTTCTCTATAAATCTCTTTCAGTGAGTTATCTGCACATCAACCTCAGAAAGGCACCTTTCCATGTCTGGAGTCTGCCTCTCTCCATAGTGCAGCAGTCAACATGCTTGTACAATAGATTAGTCTAGACCTTCCTGCCCTTCAAATAAATCACTCTAAAATCCCTTCACACATTTCTTATAATTTCTAGGTCACCAGTAGATAATTTAGATGGCAACAGAAAACCAAGATATTAAATATATTTTGTATATTTAGTCAAATATATATTAAATTGTAATATATATATATATTATAATGTAATATATATTACATTACCATTTTTTATCTTCTCAGCCACATTATCTAATTTCTGAAGTAAACTGTGTAGGCATTTGTTAAACAGATTTAATCAAAGATACTACTGCTTCACAGTTATGTAAATGGAATACTCAAGAAGATAGATGATTAGCCTCAAATGGATAGATAGATTCAGTTTCAAACAGAGGCTGAATATGTTTTTTAAGGAGATATACATACACTTTATGACACCACTAGGAAATCCTGGGAATAAACTCTTCTTCCTTCTATAAAAGGGAAGAAATGAGGGTTTTCTTTGTTGTTTGTTTTTTTTCTCTTTCTTTTTCTTTTATTGTCTTTCCTTTTATTCCCTTTTGCATTAGATGTTCTGATCTGACATTTGATGTGAACACAAAGAGCTGGAGGCCTTTGTTGACTTTTAGTAAATCCAAGAAATGAAATGGGGGAGTTCTGTACTGCAGTTTTTGCTAAAATGCATTTGTAATGTTTTGATTTTTTTCCTTAATGTGTGCTCTTTGCCCATTGTCCTTATTCCTTGCTGTAGATGATTTATTCTGCATTCATGCAGACTATGTTACAAGTCTGTTTCATCTAATGAGCTGAAATTAATGCTTAATAAAAAAAAAAGTTTGCAAGAAGATCTCTAGTGGTAGAGGTAGCTTACTGTTGTCACTGCTGCTGTGTTGATTTTTATTTCAGATTCCAGCAGAATTATCCTGACCACCAGGCTCAGTCTGTTTCATGAGGCTGTGAGTCAGTCATTTTAGGTAGACAGATCAGGGGAGCATCAAGTTAATGTTAGCAGAGAATGCACTCAGCTACACCTCCAAGAAGGTGGAAACTTGAAAAATGATATGATCCCTCTTCTCTTTTTTTTCTCTCATTTCTCATCTTGCAGATAGATACAGTACACATTGCCTAGGAAATAAACAGGTGATGAAAAAATAGAGAGAGATGGAAATTTAAAAGCAAAGAAAAATCATCAGAAAATTTAAACTAAGTTATCAATATTCTTGCTAAAACCTGGGGCCAGCTCAGAGTGACATAAAATTATAATGAAAGGCACCAAGAACTTTTGGAATTTTATCTTACTTCCATGGATGTGCAGTTACTCAGTGGCATCCCTCATCAAAGTGAGAAAGCCTGAAAGATGATTTAGTGAGCTTTCTGGTGGGGGGCGGGGAGGGGAAGGGGTGGGGGGTAAGTCCTTTAGTTACATTCCTGAGTTGGAAAGATCTGCTGCAGGAAATCATGGCAACCCATTCCAGTACTCTTGCCTGGAGAATCCCCATGGACAGAGGAGCCCGGCAGGCTGCAGTGCATGAGGTCCAGAGTCAGATATGACTGGGCAACTAAGCACACAATATATAAGGCGGCGTTGGTGTTTGGGACAAAAATTCTACTTAGTAATATAATATTAATTGGTTTCTTTTCCCCTGTGTATTTGTCTCCTTTGTTGAACTTACCAGGGAAAAGATGACCATACTCTGGTACATGAAGGAGGATATTGATCTGTAGTGCTTAAAGCCAAGATGCTCTAGGCCATACTCCCTAGCACAGAAAAAAACAAGTAGACTGACTCTAGCTATTCATTCAATCCACAGTGATTTTGCGAGGACCATTGCATACCAGAGACTGACTTAAGTTTTGGAGACACATGAAGAACCTAAAAAAGCTGTGGCCTCTGCTCTCATACGTTCCTATGCACTGACCCTTTTCTCCTGTGGAAAACTCCAATAGCTTGCTTGGGGTTGATCCCTGGGTCAGAAAGATCCCATGGAGAAGGGAATGACTACCCACTCCAGTATTCTTGCTTGGAGAATTCCATGGACAGAGGAGCCTGGCGGGCTGCGGTCCATGGGGTCTCAAAGAGTTGGACACAGCTGAGCAACTAACAGAGATTGCTCTCATATGTTGCTCTACAATGGCCATTTTCTCTTATGGAACGCTTCAATAACTTTTCCCTAACTACACCAAAACTATTATTATTCCTCAACCATAGATAGGATGTCAAAATTGGACTCAGAAATAAAGAAGAAATCCAAAGTTTTTCTTCAGCACTGACTAGAGCCCAAAACTCCCAAAGTATTAAAGGGAGAAACAGTTAAGATGGAAAACAAGAGGCTACAAGCATAACATTAATGACAACAAATTGCATATAGGCTAAACTCCTTTCCTACTGTCAAGAACTCTAAATCAGATGAAAATATGGAATTAAACAATGTGCTATCTATCCAGCATAATACAAGAGTAAGAGACAAGAATTGGCAAAGATGGAAATATTAATTTCAAATAAATCTGAGTTCAAATGAAAGGCATATTTAAGAAAGTGATGGTCTTTAACACACTAACAAAAGAAACAGTACAAAATAAATTCATACATGGACTTGCATATTTTTTTAGATAAATAAGAAAAAAGACTGATGAAAATGTCGATGAAAAGTGACAACAATATTATTTTAAAAGGTACTTTCATCATCCACTGTTCAGTCATTAGGTCATCTACTTAGTCACTCTGCAAATATCTCCTGACAATACACTTTATATAGGCCTTATGATAGGCATTAAAGATACAGTGATGAGCAAGATAATGATGGCCCCTGTCCCATGGGTCTTAGAGCTTGAGGCCAAGACATTTACTGATTAAACAATTAATAAAAAGTTAAAAATTGTGGTAAATAGGAAAAGTAGGGACAGGATATGAGACAACATGAGACAGGCTGATGACAAAGCCTTCTCTAGGGACATAAAATTTAAGTGGGACTTGCAGGCCAATTATGAATCACATAGGCAAAGAGCCAAGGAAAAATTCTTCCACAAATAGAAAAGGCAAGAGCAAAGGCTAGAAAAGGTATGTGGCTAAAATGCAGTAGAAGGCATAAAAGTGAGTTTGGAGAGTTAAACCAGAATCAGATTATGACTGCCTTATTAGACCTTGGGAAAATGTTGCAAGTCTAACGCTACTACTTTCCTGATAGCTCAGTTGGTAAAGAATCCACCCCCAATGCAGGAGACCCTGGTTAAATTCCTGAGTCAGGAAGATCCCCTGGAGAAGGGATAGGCTACCCACTCCAGTATTCTTGGGCTTCTCTGGTGCCTCAGCTGGTAAAGAATCCACCTGCAATGCGGGAGACCTGGGTTCTATCCCTGGGTAGGGAAGATCCCTGGAGAAGGACAAGGCTACCCACTCCAGTATTCTGGCCTGGAGAATTCCATGGAATCCATGGGGTCGCAAAGAGTCGGACACAACTGAGCGACTTTCATTCACTTCACTAACCCTAGTGCAACAGGAAATCATTAGAAGATTGAGAAGACAGTTGAATTTATATACTATATATATTGAGTATCATGTTGGAAACTACATGAGGAATGGACAAATGTGGAGCAAGGTGAGAGTAGGGTTATAAGATGAGGCTTTTTTCAATAGTTTAGGGAAGAGATGTGAACAGGCACAGTTTATAATTTGATATGACAATAACAGGACCTAGTGATATTTTAGATTTACCAAGTGAAGGGGAACAATGTATTGCATCTTCCTTTTGAGCAATGAGGTAGTTGGTAATGCCACTGATGAGATGGAAATTCCTAGGAGAGAAATATATTGGAATTGGAAAATTCACTTTCAAACATATCAATTTTGTTGCCTAACAAATAGAAAACTGAAATATGGATTTCAAACACAAGGGAGAGGCATGGAATAGAGATAAAAATGTATATCATTAGGATTTATTTGGTATTTAAATTCATGGAAAATAATTACTAAGGAGAGAATGAAAATAATACAAGGATGCAATCCAGAATAGAGATTGAGGTGCTCCAACATTTAGAATTGAACTAAAATCGGAGACTGCAACTAGATGGGGAAAAATTGGAAACAGTGACAGACTTTATTTTCTTGGGCTCCAAAATCACTGCAGACGGTGACTGCAATTTATGAAATTAAAAGATGTTTGATCCTTGGAAGAAAAACTATGACAAACATAGACAGTGGAGGTTAATCACTATTAAAAAACAGAGACAGACATGACTTTGCTGATGAAGGTCTATATAATCAAAGCTATGGTTTTTCCAGTAGTCATGTATGGATGTGAGAGTTGGACTATAAAGCTGAGTGCCAAAGAATTGATGATTTTGAACTGTGGTGTTGGAAAAGACTCTTGAGAGTCCCTTGGCCTGCAAGAAGGTCCAGCTAGTCCATTCTAAAGAAAATAAGTCCTGAATATTCATTTGAAGGACTAATGCTGAAGCTGAAACTCCAATATTTTGGCCACTTGATGTGAAGAACTGACTCATTGGAAAGGACCCTGATGCGGGGAAAGATTGAAGGCAAGGGGAAAAGGGGGTGACAGAGGATGGGATGGTTGAATGACATCACCGACTCAATGGACATGAGTTTGAGCAAGCTCTGGGAGTTGGTGATGGACAGGGAAGCCTGCATGGCGCTGGAGCAGCAAGTGTTGGCTGCACAGCCTGGAGTGGCCGAGAGGAGATACCCCGTGTCCAAGGTCAGAGAAACCCCAGTAAGATGGCAGGCTCTGGAGTGACCGTGAGGAGATACCCCATGCCCAAAGGCAAAGGAGAAGCCCCAGCAAGATGGTAGGAGAGGCGAACTCACGTTTAGAATCAAACCCCATTCCCACCAGGAGATGGTAAGAGGACTCAAACAAACCTTGTGCACACCAAGACCCAGGGACCCCACAGAAACTGAGACAGAACTGTGTGTGGGCATCTCCTGTGGAGGTATGGGTCAGCAGAGGACTGCCGCAGGGACAGGGGCTCTGGGTCCAGCAGACTTAGGTGTGGCATAAGTCCTCTTGGAGGAGGTTGCAATTAACCCCACCATAGAGCTGCCAGAAATTACATAGGACTGGGAAATAGACTCCTAGAGGGCACAAACAGAATGCTGTGCATCAGGCCCCAGGAGAAAGGAGCAGTGACCCCGCAAGAGACTGACCCAGACTTCCCTGTGAGTGTCCAGGAGTCTCCAGCAGAGGCAGGGGTTGATGGTGGCCCTCTGCAAGGTTGGGGACACTGAGTGTGGCAGTAAATGCTTGGGATATTTTGAAGGAGGTCACCATTATCTTCATTACCTCCACCATAGTTTGGCCCCAAGTAAATAGCAGGGAGGGAACACAGCTCCCTCATCAACAGAAAATTGGATTAAAGATGTAAATCTGAGCATGATCCCGGCCATCAGAACAAGACCCAGGTTCCCCCTCAGGCAGTCTCTCCCATAAGGAAGCTTCCATAAGCATCTTATCCTTCTTCATCAGAGAGCAGACAGAATGAAAACCACACTCACATGAACTTCCATATGTTCAAGCTGGTTTTAGAAAAGACAACAGGACCACAGATCAAATTGTCAACATCCACTGGATCATCGAAAAAGCAAGGGAGTTCCAGAAAAAACATCTATTTCTACTTTATTGACTATGCCAAAGCCTTTGACTGAATGGATCACAATAAACTGTGAAAAATTCTTAAAGAGATGGGAATACCAGACCACCTGACCTGCACATTCTTGAGAAATGTGCTGCATGCAGATCAGGAAGCAACAGTTAGAACTGGACATGGAACAACAGACTGGTTCCAAATAGGAAAATGAGTATGTCAAGGCTGTATGTTGTCACCCTCCCTATTTAACTTATATTCAGAGTACATCATGAGAAATGCTGAGCTGTAGGAAGCACAAGCTGGAACAAGATTACTGGAAGAAATAACAATAACCTCAGATATGCAGATGACACCACCCTTATGGCAGAAAGTGAAGAAGAGAACTAAAGTGCCTCTTGATGAAAGTGAAAGAGGAGAGTGAAAAAGTTGAAGTAAAGCCCAATATCCAGAAAACTAAGGTCATGGCATCCAGTCCCATCACTTCTTTCCAAATAAATGGGGAAACAGTGGAAACAGTGGCAGACTTTATTTTTGGGGGGCTCCAAAATCACTGCAGATGGTGCCTGCAGCCAAGAAATTAAAAGATGCTTACTCCTTGGAAGGAAAGTTATGACAAACCTAGACAGCATATTAAAAAGAAGTGACAAATTACTTTACAATATTGTAGTGGTTTTGCCAAGCCTCCTATTAAAATAAATAAATTTATATTAAAAATAAATAAATAAATAAAATAAATAAAAAGCAGAGACATTACTTTGCCAACAAATGTCCATCTGGTCAAGGCTATGGTTTTTCCAGTAGTCTTATATGGATGTGAGATTTGGACTATAAAGAGAGGTGAGCACTGAAGAATTGATGCTTTTGAACTGTAGTGTTGGCAAGGAGATCCAACTAGTCAATCCTAAAGGTGATCAGTCTTGAGTATTCATTGGAAGGTCTGATGTTGAAACTGAATGTCCAATACTTTGACCATCTCATTGAAGAGCTGACTTATTTGAAAAGACCCTGATGCTGGGAAAGATTGAAGGCAAGAGAAGAACGGGATGACACAGGATGAAATGGTTGGATGCCATCACCGACTCAATGGACATGAATTTGGATAAACTCCAGGAGTTGGTGATGCACAGGGAGGCCTGGCATGCTGCAGTTCATGGGGTCACAAAGAGTAGGACACAACTGAGTGACTGAACAACTATAAAAAATATATTGGCGTTGCAAGGGAGAATAAGAAATACAACCAAAAACATGAAAGGAAAATTGATAAGCAAGGATATTCTAAGGAGGAAACAGTCAACTCCATAGAATGCTTTGAAAAGCTAAATAATTGAATCATATAAATGAACTCACATGCAGAAGATTTGAAAAGAGATTTGTGGATGAACTGTAAGGATGAGAATGTCTTTAGTGTGTCAGAAATTATGATGGATTCCTTAAAGATGGAAGGTACATGGGAGCAAGGTGAAAGAGGAAAAATTAAAGTTCAAAATTTGCAGGGAAATTGCAACGAAAAACAGTGGGAGATTTCTCTGAAGTGAGCCTTAGAGCAAGCTAAAATCCAACTTCAAATCTGATCATCATATTAATACAACTGGGTGACGATTCATCTCCCATCCTCCATCATGTTGCAAGAAGCAGAGGCTTCTGCCTCATGGAACAACGAACAATGAATATGGGTGCTGGGATGAAGTGATAGAACTCTGTTCCTGTGCTAGAAATTCTAAAATTCCAACCCTCTGGTATTCCATTTCCTTATCAACAGAAACTGAATACAATGAAATATCACTCCTGTGACTGTTAATATATGTCATAGCAAAGTTAAGTTAAAATACAGTAAGGTTTCTACATATAAATTGGTTCCATTTTGAGAGCATGTTCATAGTCTAATTTTTTCATAAATTCCACAAAATTAGCCTAGATATGGAAATAACACAATTGACTACATAGTACTGTACTGTAATAGGTTTATAATACTTTTTACACAAATAATACATAAAAAATAAATAAGCAAATAATAAAGAAAACATTTTTAACCTTATAGTACAGTACCTTGAAAGATACAGTAGCACAGTACAACCACTGGCATACAGGGGCACATTTGCAGCCTTGAAAGCTTGCAACTTGAAGGTTTGTATGAAGGGGACTTACAGTAGGGAGATTATTCCAGATTATCTAGAGGTGGATCCAATATAGTCACACAAACCCTTAAAAAACAAAGCTGATTCCCTAGATGGAGGGATAAAGGCAGGCTGGAGAGATGCTAAGAGTGAGGAAGACTTTACACAATTTTCTTGATTTGAAGATGGAGAAGGAAAAGGAATGTGAGCAGTCTCTATGCTGTGAATTGACAGTTGGCCCTAGTGGTAAAGAATATATATGCCTGCCAATGCAGAATACATAAGCGATGTGGGTTTGATCCCTGGGTCAGGAAGATCCCCCAGAGAAGGGAATGGCAACCCATTCCAGTATTTTTGCCTGGAGAATCCCGTAGACAGAGGAGCCTGGCAGGCTACAGTCCAGAGGGTCACAAAGAGTCAGATACGACTGAAGCAACTAAGCATGCACACAAGGAAACAGAAGCCTTGACCCAGATCCACAAACAAGCCTCTGATCCAGATCCACAAAGAAATCGACCCTGTAACAACCCGAGTGACCTTTGAAGCAGATTCCTCCCCTGAGCGAGCAGATAAAGATCCAGCTCAGATGATTTTTATCTCAGCCTTGTGAGACCCTGAGCAGAAAATACAGCCAAGCCCATCTAAACATCTGCCCTTCGGACTATTAGGTAATAAATGGATATTGTTTTAGGCCACTTCCTTTGTGGTAATCTGTTACATAGCAAAAGAAAAGTAATGCAACTCAAAGGCCCCCAGTCGCATTCTTTCCCTACTTCCTGGAGACAGGCCAGTGTAAACAGATAACAGAAAACATGGTAAGGTAACTGGGAATACTAAATATAAGATGAGCATGCAATCAAGAAATATCAAGTATATTTGACAAGTCAGCAAGAAAGAATGGCGTCTAGACTGAAAATCAACAATGAGAACAGATGAGAAAAGAGAGGAGACAAAAGGAGACTCAAAAATAAATATAAGTTTTAAAAATACTAAAAAGCACAAAAAAGAGCAACACAGAAGAGATTGCTTTAGAAAATACAAATTACAAATTCTGGCAATGAAAATATATGATTATTGAAGTATTAATGAAATAAACTCAAACGTTGGACTAAACAGTTGAATGTGTACATTTGATAACAAATTAATGAACTGAAAGATAGGGCCAAAGAATTCACCTAAAATACTGTGAAAGAGGAAAAAAGCATGGAAAATAAAAGTTAAGGGATACTAAAGAAAGCTTCAGAAGTTCCAAGAGAGGAAATAGAGAATGACAAGCAAGGAAATAGAGAAATAAATTACGAAATAAAATTTCTTAGACTAAACAAATGCATCATATTTTCTACCATGGAAACCACCACTTAGTTTCATTTAAAAAATAAGCTAAATAAAATAAAAATTTAAGTTAAATATACATACAATCACTAAGGAAATTTTTCAAATTAATAAGATGATGAAAAGATACAAAAAGCTTTCATAGACTACAAATTAAGATTAGAATCAGACTTGACACCTTAATACTAACTGCAAGAGAATACTGAATGGATCAGTGTCTTTAATATTATGCATGAAACTGATTTTGAACCTAGAATTATTCTTTACATATTTAAGCAATTGTTCTAATAATTATACTAAAAAATACGTTTGGATCTATAGTGTCTCGAACTTTGCACTACAAGATATTCTGTGCTGGATCAGAACTGAGACTGTCCACAGGAAGCTCCTGGTAACAAATCTCTCAAAAATAGTTTCTTCAACAAATTAGTCTCTCTCTCTGTATAGAGAGATATCTATACTCTGCCTTCCTTCCTTTTCTTTCTCTCTCTGCTCTCCCCTTCTCTTCTCTCCTCTCTTTCCCTGTTACCACCCCTTCCCAAAACATCTTCTCTTATAGAAAAGAAATCTGGAAATACTTCTAGCTTCCCAACATGCTAACCTTGGGTTATGACTCCAATCTTCCTTTATGTTCTCAAGGTGCCTGACAAAAGCTTAGGACAGAAAATGTACACACAAAAGCTGAATCAAACTGTACAGTGTTCCCAGGGCCCTCCAAGTTGCTTCTGTATTTTTTTTCTTCCTGCTGTGTCTATCATAACATCAAAGGACACTGAGACATTGCCAGTCCAAATAAAAGTGGGATTCTCTTGGTGAGGAATGTAGAGGATGGCTATGGGTGCCCCAAACTAGTGGCAAAGTTGTTTTGAATGCTGATGATTTTCAAGATTAAAAAAAGCAAGGAACACACAAGTCTATGCTTTTTCTGTCTGGAGTACATTCCACTGCACAAGGGCTGTCAGGACCACTGATTTGGGGAAGGTCTGCATGAGGCATAAAGAAGAAAATAGGGTGCTGCATCTATAGGCTTAGATTCTTACCGCATCTGTGTTCATTCCACTGCCTATTTGCTGCTTCCAGGTAAAACAAAGTGAAAACAACCCTTAACTCTCCCAGTCATCCTTCCCCTTCAGCCTTGCACTGAAACTCCATTTTCTACCTTAGCTCTTCTTCTCTGAATGAGTTTCCTAAAAATGAACTCCAATGTAAAATAAAGATAATGGAAACAAGAGGAATTATAACAAAAACAAAACAAAAAACAAAACCTAGTGAAACAGACCTAGGTCTAACTACATAGTCATTATTTAAAATCTAATGTACAAAAATAAAAACAAAAAAAAACACCTGGAACTGAAATCATGAACTAGAATGATACACAGCAAATTTATTACATATAGTTGCTTCTGGAGATGAAAGTAGAGAAATTGGATTTAGAAAGAGAACAAGTGGGAATTCAACATTACACATAAGATTTTATTTCATACACACTTAGCTATAACTGCATACACTAAGCAAAATAAATTATTAACATTTGTACATTCTCATTTCATAAAGATTGTCATCATAATTTCTATGCATTTTGAAGTTTTATAATATTTAAATAGCAATGAAAATTGTGAAGCCTTGTGGACTGAGAATGTTGCTTGCCATATCAGTAAACAAATGATGTTGAGGACATCATGCCTGAAGCCACTGAAGCAGACCCTGACTGTGTACCCTGAGGAGATTTAGGATGGAGAAAAGGGGTGTACTGACCCTAAATAGTTAAGGTTGAGTCCAGACTCTGACATCTTCCCATACGTGGAAAAGCACTAAATTAACTTGAGATGTCCAGTCTCCTTTAATTAACAGCAATATTTTAATGTTTCAACTACCTGCTTTTTGTTACAAAACTCCCATATATCCTGGTTCTTCACTTATTTCTTTGGATCAGTGCCTCAGAGCTGAGAGGCTGCCTCCCAGGCTTGAGTTCTCAGAAATATCTCCGAATAAAGCATAATTCTCAGCTTTTAGGTTGTGCTTGTTTTTTTCGGTTGATAGCCTCGTAAGTAATTTAAAATGCAAAATAAACATTATGATTCTCGTTATTTTTCCCTATCATGTCAGCAAAAGACACAAATAATTATTCAGAATGTTAGAGTCATGTACGTCGCTGGTACATTTGATACGACTTTTTTAGAGGTTGATACAGAAATGTTTATCCAAAGATTTAGTAATGCACAAACATTTTAATCTAGAAAATCCTACTTCTGGGAATTTGTCCTAGGAAAATAACATGAAAGGTGTGTAAATGGACAAATATAAAATTGTTTATCAAAATATACTAGCAAAAGGAAAAAAAAAGGAAACAAATGGACAAAAAAAAGAAAAGCATTTAACCATGGTTTATGGACTCAGTAAAATATAATATAATCTTTAACAATGAAGCGGTAGAAGTTTATGTTCTCATTGAAAGCCTTATCCAATAAAGATACACAAAATGTTAATGGAAATTATCTCCAGATGGTGAAATTACAAGAGCATTAATTTATCATTTTAGGAGTTTTTTTCTGCTTCCTAAATTCCCCAAAATGAATATGCACTACTTTAGTAGGGCAAAAAGATTATTTTTTAGCAAAAATTAACTAATTAGAATTAAATTCAGTTTGAAATAATGTAATCATTTCAATAAGTTACTTGTGTAAAAGTTCACTGCCTAGAAAAACTAATTTGAATGCCAAGCTTTTACTTAAATGATTCTATTTTTAAATTTCCTGACCACTTGTATAAATTTCGATTATTATAATTTTTTTGTTTGGTGCCATAAAATAGCTTCAATTTAATATACTATTTTTAAATAGAAATATAATCCATCAAATTCAAGGCCCTGTCCACTCCAGTATTAAAACCCATGAGGCCCAAATTAAACAAAGCTCACATGCATCAGTTATTCATTCTTCTTCCTAGCATATAACTGAGAAGTATTTGCCAGTAGGTATTAAATTCTACTTCTTAAGAATTCCAGCGAGCTCCATAAATGTGTGAAAATTCTCTATATGTATATTTTAAATGCAAATTTCTGTGACAATTTTATGAACAGCTGTAGAGTTCAAAAAAAGTGCATTTCCTAATTCATACTATCTATATGCAAAGTCACGGAAAATATCAGATGTGATATGCTATAGCTTGTTTCAGTAGAATATAACCATTTATATTTATAGTGCACAGCACCCCTTTTTCCCAAGCACTTCCTAAACTCAAAGAGAAAAGTTAGTTTGCCTGCTGTTACAAAGAACCATCTTCAGGATGAAATAATGGCATCCTCTCAAATATGAAGCAATAAGCTGCTTCAAATTGAAGGAAAGAAATTATGACTGATCAACCTCAAGAATTTTTAAAGGTTGAAATGAGCTTAAATTTCACTGAGAAACCAAAGGCAGTGTAATTAAATGAGTATCAGATTGGAAATCAGAACCATGTGCATGTCCCAGTTCTGAAAGTAGGAAGCCATGTGGCCATGAGCAACCACTCAATTTTCTGAGGTCTCTCCAAAAAGAGTAAAGGGAAGAACCTAAAAAGTCTCTAAAATCCTATCCAGTTCTGCATTACTCTTAGTAAACAAAACTATTCCAGCATCTAAACTGTACTTCAACCCAGATATGAGCACATCCTGATCCCAAGGGAACAAAATAAACAGAAGGACAGCAATGGAGAGGGAATAATGTTACTTTTCTCTTTCAAGTCAGTGGAGCAACAGGAGGGGAACACACACACACACACACACGAAAGATAAAAGACTTATTACTATAAAAAAACATGTATTAACCATACACATTCTAGATCTTTTATCAGACATTTTGAAGAGAGAAAAGTGAGAGTGTCTCAGTAGTGTCCAACTCTTTGCAACCTCATGGACTGTAGCCCGCCGGACTCCTCTGTCCATGGATTTCTCCAGGTAAAAATCCTGGAGTGGGCTGCCGTGCCCTCCTCCAGGGGATCTTCCTGACCCAGAGATCAAACCTGGGTCTTCTGCATATTGGGTCTCAGGCAGATTGTTTACCATCTAAGCCATCTTAGATATTTTACATTTAATTCAAAAATATTTAACAAAGAAATACTTACCTAAAATATTTATTGATTGTATGCTGTGCTGGGTGCTGTAAATCACTGCAAGTTTCTTCTGAAATAGGACCTGCTACCAGAGGCAGTGTCACCAGGGGTACCTGGACAGCATGGACCCTGACTGACACTACCGAACTTACAGTGACCTGGTGTCTTGCCCTTGCACAGAGCTTTCCTGTTAGGACTCTGGGAATGAGACTAAAGACACACAAGCTCACACTTTAAAAAGTATATAGTGTAAATCAGGTTGATAGGGTGATGCAGATATGACCCCAAACTTTCTTGTTTCATGGTGCCCTCAGCAATTGCTTCTTGGAAACTCTGGTACAAAAATACACTTAACAGTTGTATGTATTAACTAAGGTCCAAGCAACTTAATAAGTATTTTTGTCTTAATAACTTAACAGATGTTTGAAAAATATTATACACAAATTGAAAGAGAAACCCATACACATTAAGTTTGTTGTTGTTGTTGAGTTGCTAAATCTGGTCTGACTCTTTGTGACCCCATGAACTGCAGCACATCCAGCTTCTGTCCTTCACTATCTCCCAGAGTTTGCTCAAAGTCATATCCATAGAATCAGTGATGCTCTCTCTGCTGCCCCCTTCTCCTTTTGCCTTCCATCATTCCCAGCATCAAACTCTTTTCCAGTTAGTCAGCTCTTTGCATAAATTAAAAGAATCTAATATTTTTATTTCATTCTTATAGAATGAAGTGACGTTGCTCAGTCATGTCTGACTCTTTGCAAGCCCCTGGACTGTAGCCTACCAGGCTCCTCTGTCCATGGGATTTTGCTGGCAAGAGTACTGGAGTGGGTTACCATTTCCTTCTCCAGGGGATCTTCCTGACCCAGGGATCAAACCCACACCTCTCGCATTGCAAGCAGACGCTTTATCCTCTGAGCCACCAGGTTACAATCATAGTTACTTACTGACAGGGAAAGTGTACCTACCAGGCATTGCACTTTTCAAATCTTGGAATCAGATTGGACACTAGCACTTTCATTTTCCATCCCATATTGATTTTCACACAAGGCTTGCTTTTTGTTGTTGAAACCACAAAAATAAGCAAGCAGTTTCACAAAGACTGGACACCATTGAAAGAAATGTAGCACAATCTAATATTGAAATTAGTAAGTACTTCAACACTGTAGTTCCTGTGCAGTTTGACATATAGCAAGTATTGTTGTATTTCAATAGAGCATTAAAATACTATGTATTGCCCTGGGAATTTTTAAGGGACCTGGGATATTTCAGTGTACATTTTGGGAACGTCTATTTTAGTGGGGTTTTATTGCTAACAGTGTTTAATATATAATACCACTGGCCCATCTGGGATTATCAAATTCTCTTTTGCACCTCAGTAGCCTTATCCACTCCAGCCTACACTAATAGACTGAATTCACCTATCTTATAAGTGCCAACAAAGACTATAGGACTTAAGAAAAGAAGCCACTGGTCAGAGTGCACAAATTCTCAGATAGAGGATAGCAAAAGTTTTCTGTTAATAAGAAACTGAACGAAATTAAAACTAGGGAAGAGAAGAAAGAAGGAAAGAGACATTACAGACAGAATAGGAATAGATAAGAAAAACTTGACCCTGGGTTAAGATGAGGGGATGAGGGTTTTCTAGCCCCTAGCATCCTCTTCATCACTGAGGAAGAAACATACCCATACCAAAAAAAGCTTGCTCAGGGATTGAATAGTGTAATTAAAAAAAAAAAAGTTTCACCACCTAACCAACTTGGGACTCTACAGAATAACCAGAGATTGCTCTCTGAACCAGGAGAGCAGTGAAGAGAACACCTTGATTGCATTCATTCCTTAATTATGAGAAATGGGATATGTGGATGATTAATTTATTCCGGAGAACAGAATCCTCATATTCCTTTTCTGGAATATAATTTCTCCAAGTAACTTGCTTTCTGAGAAGCCAAAGTTAGTCATCACAGTGTCATTTGTGCAGTTATGAAAACGAAAAAGTTGCAAGGAATAAGAGAGGCATATACCCTGAAACATGGAAATTCTCTTTGACCCACTGCAAATTTTATACCCACAGAAGTTTGGCAATTTCTTGATTCTTATGCCACCTTTCCCCCACAAACTCTGGCAATATCATTAATCAATCAGGGCATGCTTTCTCAGTGACCCTGGAGGCATCCTGATAATGATTCCCATTACACTGTCAGGCACTGTTCCTCAACAAGTTACTCAGAAATGAAATGTTTTCCAGCATAGGCCTGCAATGATAGGAATGTTCATTTCCATGAAATCTGCATCTCTCTTTCAGTATAATTCTGGGTAAAAACTACTAATTTCTTTTTTTTTTTTTCAGATTGCATTTTTCTATTCTTCCCATCCCCTCTGTAGCTAAAACTTTCCTTAACGTGAACTAAAATCACTGACTTTGGTAAAAGCAAGTTGGCATGCTAGTGGTTTCTGGTGAGTGCTGGAAACTTCCACCCATGAGATGCTGAACTAACAAATTTCAAAGGATAAGGTGACCTTAATTTTACTCTCTGGAATCACAACATGTTTTCACTACTCTGCATGAGTGAATCTTAACAATCAGGAGAGAGGTAACATTGTGCTTAACTCTGAATTCAGTAACTAATCCACTGCTCAATTTTGGAAAGTCAGTGCCCTGAGAAAACTCTGTTAAAACTCACATGAAGTTGTCAGAATCTGACTAACATCGTCCCTAATAAGAAATATAATAACCATGTGGAACACTAGGTTATCAGTTCATTTTCTTCCTGCTGGAGATCCTCCCTTAGGGATATAACACCACTTAGAAAGGATTTGGAGCAAGAGCAATCAATGCAACTAACAAACATAATCTAGCTCAAGTCAACCAGATGCTATCTTTGGCTAGTCTCTGTTTTCTTTTGCCAAGCAGTGCTATAACATGACACTCTTCTAGTTGCCATCTCAAATCTTTTGGTTTCTGGGTAGGATCCTAATCTCTTCAAAAAGAGAGCTTCTATAGATAGTAATCTCAAACACATCTTGACTTTAGAGGCATCTGCCTACACAAGCATTAGGACAATCCAAATAAGGCAATTTGAGAGCAAAAATATTTTAATAAATAGACCTGAAGTAACATATCTTCTACTCACCAAATATTCAACCTTCTCATGAATTAGTTGCAAGTACTACTTGCATTGAATACCTTTATCTGGAATCAAAGTTTTTGTTGTTGTTATTGAGGATTACATGACAAGTTATACAGTTCCAAGACAAATGTACATTAGTATATGCACAAAACCAAGTATAAATTTTTTCAGCTTTGCAAAAATTAAACTTTAGCAAAGTTCCATTTTAAATGAATGGAACCTAGCTAGTTAATTGTTTCCATTTAAAAAGTATTAGCAGTGGAAATTTTCCACATATGTAATTGTCTTATACATAAATAAAAAGAAAATATTTTAATCATTTGAAACCACATCACCATATTAAGTCCCAACATTTTGGTTTTTTACCAGAAGTTGGCAAACATTTTCTGCCAAGTATCAGATGGCAAGTATTTTAGGTTTTGCAGGTCATATAGTCTTAATCTCAACAATTTAACTGTGCCATTGCAGCACAAAACAGCCAAAGATAATATATAAACAAATGGACATGGATATGTTCCAATAGTTTTATTTGCAAAAACAGAAAGCAGGCTTGATTTAGACTAAAAGCTGCCATTTCCCTACCTCTGGAATACACACTCATAGAATTGTTTTCATGGTAAATATACACTTGGGCACACATTCACAAGTCTACATATTTACATATGTGCTTACAAATATGTATTAATATATACATATTCATATATGCATGCATGTGTTTATACATGCACACCAATATGTGTGTGTGTGTTCACAAAAAAATATTTAGTAAAATCTAATGAAGTTAGATAATCTATACATGAGGTTTTGCAAGATCAGATTTTCCCTTGAAAAATTATTACTTGTAAACAAGAATATATTTAAAAGCTGCAAAATATTAATTGAATAACTAGATTATGATTCATTTTCCTAATTCTATGTTGTATCTTTATTCAGTTTATTGTTATACTCTTTAAATGATGCTTTGGTGAATATCACTGCTTGGCACTCTGAGCATCTGACCCCCTAGAGTGATTCCCCACATGTAGAATTATACGGGGTGAAGTCAGTATATGAATGGGTCAATTTCCCATTCTCCTAATTAGCATAAGTATTATGCTCAGGGCTGTTTTCCAAACTGCTACTTGAAAAGTAAAATATATAAATTTTTCATTGCTTCGATTGAAAATCTTTGGGCTATCTATTGTCCTTCCTTTTCTGTGCACATGTATTTAGGATGGATGTGAGGATTCATATTTTGTAAATTGGTTTGTAAATTTGCATTCTACATTTCAAGAAATAAAAGCCTAATCAACGTGGCACAGAGAGTGTTCTATAAATAGTGGGAAAACAGGAAGAAGTTGTTATTTAATAGAGAAACATTCTATATAAAATTCTATTGCCTTACTGTCCACACAGTAGAATTAAAACTTCAAAAAGTTCTCTCATACTAAATGGGTCCCTTACTTTGTCTTTTCATTTTTTTCTCTCTGCAAATAAGTTCCTTGGTGGGTTGTTGTTCCTCTACCTACTATGCTAACAAGAGCGAAATAACAGTAGAAATACTTTTATAATAGTTATAAAATTGCTAAGCAGAGTTTTAAGTTCTCATTTAATTCTTACTACTATCCTAAGAGGTAAGAACTATTATAATCCTCACTTCAAAGACAAGAAAACTGAGGCATGGAGAAGTCAAGTAACTTATTCAAGGTTACACTTATAAGTGGTAGAGGTTCAATTAAAAGCTAGGCAATCTACCTCCAGAGTCTTGAGCTTTTCCACCAAACTGCACTAACTCTGCAATTCATTTACCATTGGGGTTGCCAAAATGTCAATTTTGGTTCCAACTCCACATGATCATATAGCTTGTGAGCCCTTGAAAATTCTTGTTTGACTTAAAATCTATTTCTCAATTACAAATTTTGCAAGAAGTTGATTGGCTCATTTTGATTCAGAAGTTGGCACATGCTACATCATCTCAAGACAAAGGAAAAAAAACAAAATGTGTAAACATGTAAAATGTACAATATGATGTTTTGATATATGTTTGTACATTGTGAAATGACTACTACAATCAAACTAAAATATCATCTCCTCACATAGTAATTTTCATGGTAAGAGAACTTGAAACAAGTTCTCAGCATATTCCTAGCATTCAGTACATTATTAATAGCAGCCATAATGTCATATATTAGATATCTAGAGTTATTAATCATTAACTAACTGAAACATTACACTTTTTGACCAATAGCTCATCATTTCCCCCTACTCCCAGCACAAAGAAACCACACTTCTACTTTCTGCTTCTATGAGTTTGATTTTTTTGTATGCCACTTACAAGTAGAACATGTAGTATTTGTTTTTCTGCATCTAGGTTATTCCGCTTAGCATAAATCCTCCAGATTCATCCATGTTTCCAGAGATGGCAGGATTTCCTTGTGCTTATGACTAAATAATATTTCTTTATATATATGTATATATATACATATATATATATAATATATATATATAATGTACACACAGTATACATTATATATATAATATATGTTTTATCCTCTTATCCTTAGATGGACACTTACATTGATTCTATAACTTGGCTATTATAAATAATGCTAGAAGGAACAAGGGAGTCCTGATTTAAAAATACTGATTTTGGAATTTTTTAGATATATGAAGATTTTTTTTGAGAAGCCTCCATATTCATTTTCAAAATGGCTTAACTAATTTTCATTCCCACTAACAGTGTACAAAGGTTCTTTTTCTCCACATCTTTGCCAACATTTGTTACCTGATGTCTTTTCAATAGAATATTCTAACGTGTGATGATATGTTTTTGTGGTTTTATATGCATTTAGTTACTCAATCATGTCTGACTCTATGCAACCCCATGAACTGTATAGCCTGCCAGGCTCCTCTGTCCATGAAATTCTCCAGGCAAGATCACTAGAGTGGGTAACCATTCTCTTCTCCAGGGGATCTTCCTGACCCAGGGATCTAACCTGGGTCTCCTGCATTGCCGGCAGATTCTTTACCATCTGAACCATGAGGGAAGCCCCTTGATGTGCACTGACGTGATGATTAATGGTATTGAGCATTGGCATGTTTGAAAAACATCTATTGAGGGACATTGCCCATTTTTTAAAAGGTTACCTATTTTTTTGCTCTTAAGTTGTTTGAATTTCTTATTAATTTTGGATGTTAACCTCTTTTTAGACACATGATTTACAGATAATTTCTCCCATTGCATAGGTTGTTTCGTCATTCTGTTGATTGTTCCTTTTGCTATGCAGATATTTTTAGTTTGATGAATCCCCACTTGTCTATTTTTTTTTTCTTGCCTATACATTTGACATTATATACAAACACTATTAACCAATATCAAGAAGCTTTTCCCTACATTTTCTTCTGGGAGGTTTACAGTTTCAGGTCTACATTTTTATCTTTAATCCATTTTGAGTTGATACTTATTTATGGAGTGGCATAAGGTCCAGTTTCACTGGTTCTTTTTTATATTTTCTAACTCTTTGTTGACGTTCTGTGTTCTTTCTTTTTCCAAATTTGATCAGCATCCTTATGACCATTACTTTGAACTCTCTATGAAGTAAATTACTTATCACTTTTTCATTGTTTTCCTCCCCACCTTCCACCTGGAAGTTTCATCGTGTTCCTTCATTTGGAACATATTTTTCTGTCTCTTCATTCTGTTTTACTTTCCATGTTTGTTTTATACATTAGGCAAAACAGCCCCTGCCCCAGGTCTTGAAGCTGTGGCTTTGTGTAGGAGTATCCCCTGTGTAGACTGTGTGGGTTAGGCAACTTTGACAGACCAGCTGCAACTGGAGTTGGTGTTTGTTAGGGGATCCCATTCTGTTGTTTTCCTCTATTTCTTTGTGTTAATCTCTGAGGAAGGCTTTTTATCTCTCCTTGCTATTTTTTGGAACTCTGCATTCCAATGGGAATATCTCTCCTTTTCTCCTTTGCTTTTTGATTCGCTTCTTTTCACAGCTATTTGTAAGGCCTCCTCAGACAACCATTTTGCCTTTTTGCATCTATTTTCCATGGGGATGGTCTTGATCCCTATCTCCTGTACAATGTCACAAACAGGCACTCTGTCTATCAGATCTAGTCCCTTAAATCTAACTCTCACTTCCACTGTATAGTCATAAAGGATTTGATTTAGGTCATACCTGAATGGTCTAGTGGTTTTCCCTACTTTCTTCAATTTAATTCTGAATTTGGCAATAAGGAGTTCATGATCTGAGTCACAGTCAACTCCTTGTCTTGTTTTTACTGACTGTATAGAGCTTCTCCATCTTTGGCTGCAAAGAATATACTCAATCTGATTTCAGTGTTATCCATCTGGTGATGTCCATGTGTAGAGTCTTCTCTTGTGTTGTTGGAAGAAGGTGTTTGCTATGACCAGTGTGTTCTCTTGGCAAAACTCTATTAGCCTTTGCCCTGCTTCATTTTGCACTCCAAAGCCAAATTTGGGTGTTATTCCAGGTGTTTCTTGACTTCCTACTTTTGCATTCCAGTCCCCTATATTGAAAAGGAAAGCTTTTTTGGATGTTAGTTCTAAA
Organism: Cervus canadensis; assembly: GCF_019320065.1. Classification (NCBI taxonomy): domain Eukaryota; kingdom Metazoa; phylum Chordata; class Mammalia; order Artiodactyla; family Cervidae; genus Cervus; species Cervus canadensis. The sequence continues at coordinate 54,590,488 of NC_057390.1, read as the reverse complement.
AGACCTTGTAGGTCTTCATAGAACCATTCAACTTCAACTTCTTCAGTGTTACTGGTCAGGGCATAGATTTGGATTACCGTATATTGAATGCTTTGCCTTGGAAACGAACAGAGATCATTCTGTCATATTTGAGATTGCATCCAAGTACTGCATTTTGGACTCTCTTGTTGACCATGATGGCTACTCCATTTCTTCTAAGGGGTTCCTGCCCACAGTAGTAGATATAATGGTCATCTGAATTAAATTCACCCTTTCCAGTCCATTTTGGCTCGCTGATTCCTAGAATGTTGACATTCACTCTTGGCATCTCCTGTTTGACCACTTCCAATTTGCCTTGATTCATGGACCTAACATTCCAGGTTCCTATGCAGTATTGCTCTTTACAGCATCAGACCTTGCTTCTATCACCAGTCTCATCCACAACTGGGTATTGTTTTTGCTTTGGCCCCATCCCTTCATTCTTTCTGGAGTTATTTCTCCACTGATCACCAGTAGCATATTGGGAACCTACTGACCTGGGGAGTTCCTCTTTCAGTATCCTATCATTTTTGCATTTTCCTACTGTTCATGGGGTTCTCAAGGCAAGAATGCTGAAGTGGTTTGCCATTCCCTTCTCCAGTGGACCACATTCTGTCAGAATGTGGAAAAGACTAGAGATCTCTTCAAGAAAACTAGAGATACCAAGGGAACATTTCATGCAAAGATGGGTTTGGTAAAGGACAGAAATGTTATGGACCTAACAGAAGCAGAAGATATTAAGAAGAGGAGCCAAGAATACACAGAAGAACTGTACAAAAAAGATTTTCATTACCCAGATAATCATGATAGTGTGATCACTCACCTAGAGCCAGACATCCTGGAATGTGAAGTCAAGTGGGCCTTAGGAAGCATCACTATGAACAAAGTTAGTGGAGGTGATGGAATTCCAGTTGAGCTATTTCAAATCCTGAAAGATGATGCTGTGAAAGTGCTGCACTCAATATGTCAGCAAATTTGGAAAACTCAGCAGTGGCCACAGAACTGGAAAAGGTAAGTTTTCATTCCAACCCCTAAGAAAGGCAATACCAAAGAATGCTCAAAATACAGCACAATTGCACTCATCTCACACGCTAGTAAAGTAATGCTCAAAATTCTCCAAGCCAGGCTTCAGCAATACGTGAACCGAGAACTTCCAGATGTTCACACTGGTTTTAGAAAAGGCAGAGGAACCAGAGATCAAATTGCCAACATCCAATGGTTCATTGAAAAAAAGCAAGACAGTTCCAGAAAAATTCATCTATTTCTGCTTTATTGACTATGCCAAAGCCTTTGACTGTGTGGATCACAATAAACTGGAAAATTCTGAAAGAGATGGGAATACCAGACCACCTGACCTGCCTCTTGAAAAACCTATATGAAGGTTAGGAAACAATAGTTAGAATTGCTCATGGAACAGCAGACTGATTCCAAATAGGAAAAGGAGTATGTCAAGGCTCTATATTGTCACCCTGCTTATTTAAATTATATGCAGAGTACATCATGAGAAACGCTGGGTTGGAGGAAACACAAGCTGGAATCAAGATTGCTGGGAGAAATGTCAATAACCTCAGATATGCAGATGACACCACCCATATGGCAGAAAGTGAAGAAGAACTAAAGAGCCTCTTGATGAAAGTAAAAGAGGAGAGTGCAAAAGTTGGGTTAAAGCTCAACATTCAGAAAACTAAGATCATGACATCTGGCCCCATCACTTCATGGGATATAGATGTTGAAACAGTAGAAACAGTGTCAGACTTTATTTCTTTGGGCTCCAAATTCACTGCAGATGGTGATTGCAGCCATGAAATTAAAAGACACTTACTCCTTGGAAGGAAAGTTATGACCAATCTAGACAGCATATTAAAAAGTAGAGACATTACTTTGCAAACGAAGGTCCATCTAGTCAAGGCTATGGCTTTTAAAGTGGTATGTATGGATGTGAGAGTTGGACTGTGAAGAAAACTGAGTGCCGAAAAATTGATGCTTTTGAATTGTGGTGTTGGGGAAGACTCTTGAGGGTCCCTTGGACTGCAAGGAGATCCAACCAGTCCATCCTAAAGGAGATCAGTCCTGGATGTTCATTGGAAGGACTGATGCTAGCTGAAACTCCAGTACTTGGGCTGCCTGATGTGAAGAGCTGACTCATTGGAAAAGACCCGGATGCTGGGAGGGATTGGGGGCAGGAGGAGAAGGGGACGACAGAGGATGAGATGGCTGAATGGCATCACTGACTCGATGGACATGAGTTTGAGTAAACTCCGGGAGTTAGTGATGGATAGGGAGGCCTGGTGTGCTGCGATTCATGGGATCACAAAGAGTCGGACACGACTGAGCGACTGAACTGAACTGAGGGAATCCCAGGGCATGCCACACCAGGACTGCTTTTGGGGGATGGCTATAGCTGGTGTATAATATTAGCCTGGGGTGTTCTGGGGCAGTCTGTCAGGCTGGTAGATTGCCTGGATGGTGTTCCTGACTCTGCTTTCAAGGTGAAGGAATGCAATAAAATATATATATATATTTTTCTGCAATGTGCCCGACCCCAGGGAGAGTTCCAGCTATTTCTCAAATCTGCTTGGCTGATGCTCTAGCTTTAGTAAATGGATTTCCTTAACATGTAGACTAGGTGCTCTGTAAACTGCTGAGTTTTTGCTGTACCTCAAGGCGGATGAGTCTGTATGAAAATCTCTCAGTGACACTTCATACTGCGGGTTGCTGTGACAGGCACGGGGTTACCATCAAGTTTGTGTCTCCATCACTATCCATCTTTATCTCTATGTGATCCCTCCATGGTTTGTTGCATAGAAGATGTTCCATCAACACTCAGTTTTTCTTCAGAATAAATTACTTTATATGTAGATGTAACTTAAAATGTCCATGAGAGAAGGCGGGTTCAGGATCTTTCTACACCAACCCATCTTGATCTGAACCTGCACTATTGGAATCTTGATAGAAATTGCATTGATTTGTGGGTCATTTTAGCTAGTATGAATATTTTAACAATATTAATTATCCCAATTCATAGACATGAGTTATCTTTCTGTTTGTGTCTTCTTCAGTTTGAGATCATGTGTTTAGAGTGAGATCAGGCTGTGTTTAGAGTTTTATCCAATCCTACAGTTTTCAGTTTTCTGTAATCTTTTTCACATCATGCCACACAAAGAGATCACAATACTCATAGCACAGTGGGGATAAAATACGAGGCCCATTGCAGTCAGATACTCCATGCCCTGCCCAGTGTTCAAACTGATTGATTTCAGGTCATCTATAAATTCATCATGAGACATCAAGGCTCCACAGTGTACTGCTTAGGGAATTTTTCTCCAAGTATGTGGGAGACATGGGAGAGAAAGTATTGCAAATATTTAAATAAAATATGAATTACCTGATTATGAAACATATAGCAAACTTATTACAGGACTGTGATATGTCTTGTTTTTACCTTGTAAATTATATATATTTCCCATGTAAAAAATTTTAATAATGAAAGTCTGTTAATCTTCCCCTTTATGGATTAGAATCTAAAGATTTTTAGTTATTCATCTAAATATTTTAATATATTTATGTTTTTACTTCATGTTTAAATCTATATTAAACTCAAACATACTCAAAGGGAATATAAATAATCAGGATCAATTGTGCTTTCTCCCCAAAAATATCAAGCCAAAAATCTTCTCACTTTTTATTGAATAACTCCTTTTTTAATCCTTAATTTTAAATGTCATTTACTTTATGCAGCAAAGTTTACATAAATATAAATTTGGTTTTTTTGTATTTTTATTTTCACTTCTGATTCACTGACCCACCTGTTTACTTTAGCACCAACAGCATTCCTTCCTATACATTTATTGTGGCTTCAAAGCATATTTTGATACCCTGGAAAACTGGCGTTTACTCTTTATAATTTTTTATTTCAAATATATTCTGACAGTCCTCATGCATTTGTACTTATAAATATTTCATAATTACTTGGGATAAAGTCCCCAATTGTTTTTATAGTAAAATATAAGAAAACCCAACACCATTTTTATAGTGGGCACTCCTACAGGAATGTACTATTTATCTCTTCATTTGCACAATTCCTATTTTATTTCCCTCAGTAAAATGTTGAGTTTTCAGTGAAGTACTGTGGTAGGGCTCATCAGTTAGGTTTAATCCTAACTATTTTATGTTAATGGTTTATCCAACTGTAGGCACAGATGATATTGATGTTGTTTTATTATTATGCTAGGCTTAGACCTAAGTGTTATGGTAGCTGGTGTAAAAGAAATTGAGAAAATTTTTCTTTCTGTATATCTGTGTTTATTTTAAATGGAATATGAACAACTTTCCACATGAAATTATGTTGGCCTATCCTTTGTTGAGGAGGAAATGAGTTATTTGGCAACTTTCTTAATTACTTTCATACTTACTGGCTATTTCGGGATTTTTATCAAAAAGTTTTCTATATATTGCTAGAAAATATTCCATGTAATTCAGATTTTGAAAAATGTTAGCCTAATTATAAAACACAATCTCTGTATTTATCCTAATTTATCAATAGTTATTATTATAATTCTTTTCTCACTTATAATTTTCTGATTTTCTAATTTTGTGTATTTTTATTCCATCCACATGCAATTTTTTAGTTAGAATAATTAGTACCATATGTGCTTCATTTGTTAAAATTTTGTTTTAGGACTTAGTTTTATATTTTTAATTAATTTATTCATAGGACTAATTTCTCATTCTTTTTTCTTTTCTTCCTCTTGTTTTATACATATTTTGTTTTATCTTTTAATATGATCTCTTGAATCAACCTTATAATTCATTTATATTCATTATCTTTTAGTAGGAAAACTCTCATCCTTATAAATTTTTCTCTATGTACAGCTTAGCCATGGTGTTTAAGCTTTTATAATGATTTTAAGCATTGCTATCATTTTCTAAATATTCTGAAATCACTGAGATGACTTAAGATTTTATTTAAGAATTATTTGGGGGGCTTTTCATTTAGATGAAGCTTTTGTCTTTACTTTTAGAAGTTAACTGGATTTGGGTCACAGAGCAGGACATATTTAATATTTTTTCTTTTAAGAACTGACAATTTCTTTGTGAATACTTAGTAATTTTTTAATAGAAATAGCCCATGGAAGCTGATAAACAAAATTTATTTTCTGTTGAAAATACAAAGTGCCTTCCCACTGAGAAAGAATTCTTATGAAGCCAAAATATACTTCTTAGTAATTGAGGGCCTGTTTTTCCTTCCCTCAACTGACACTAGCAAGTTGGACAATCAAAGCAGTGACAAAAAGAAAACTCAAAAAGATGAAAAAAAATTCTCAGAAAAGTGCTGGAACGATATCTATGCATGATTGCAGAGTCCGTTTTTCAGTTTCAGAGATAAGAATAGACCCATATTGTATACTTAATTACTTTGTTTCAAAATGAAACTCATTATTTTGCAAAATCCACTCTAAGTTACTAATTAGGCAGTTCTTACTACCATATCCTGATGAAAAACAGCCACCATCACACTTCTCTATCTTGGGTGCTGGATGAGGCATTCAGTTCTTTGATTCCACTTTATAAACCCAGTCAATGAATGAGATCAACATTAGCTGATGCTATTATGCTAAGTTTATATAGGACTAATTAACTGAACTGACTCATGAAAAATTATCCTTATTTTTTCCCCTAGAAATCAACATTTATTTTAAATTAATTGAAGTTCTCAGCATCTTTTTAGATTATTTCAATCACTTTTTAACTAGCTCACATGCTTCTGCCCTTGACTCTCATAGTCTCTTCGTAAACAGAACTGGAATGATCCCTTCAACTAGAGAATTTATATTTTTAAAAATTTATGCCTGTCTTCAATCTTTGTACTATTTACTACCTCTGCCTAAAATGATTTTCCCTCATACGACCACAAGCCTAACTTCCTCACTTTCTTAATGTCTTTGCACAATTTTTCCCTTTTCTATAAGGCTGACTTTGATCTCTTAATACTACTCTGTTCTCTGATGCCAGCATTTCCAACCTTGCTTACTTTGCTCTCCTTTCTCATTTTTCTATAGCACCTTCTAACATATTATACGTATTTATGATTTGTTGATTTATTCTCACTGTTTAAATGTAAGCAGCAGGTCAGAGATCTTCACCCTTTTTGTTCATCAATGTATCCCAAGCACTAGACCAGTTGCTTCTACATAATTTGCACTCCATACATATTTATCGAATGTTTGAACAACAGTATGATTTTCAACTCATTTGTGCCTTTTTAAAACACAGCATTACCAAAAGAAGCAATCAAACTTACTACAATAATTTAAAAGTCTAAACACAAACATTTAAACATGCAAAGAAAGAATTAAACAAACTCTAGTCTTATGATGACATGATGAAACATGTCATACATTTATCCACATGGAGGTGTGGGTATAAGGGGCAAGGGTGCCCATGAGCCCTATCTGGGTTTGTGCTGAGCGTGGAGAAGCCTTGGTACAGTGTGATAATCAAATGTACAATTTTATGGGAATAGGCATTCATGTGCCTGCATTTACAACAAACAAACACATGAAAATACAACAGAGCCAACAATTCCTAATCAAGGGTGTGTTTCCATCAATTCAGATTGATGCATGGAGATTTCAAGGAAACTTTTGTTCTTAGGTTTTCATAACACCAGTTTCTTCCAGGCACATTGGTAAACAGATTGTTTAAGTCCAATGTGTCAAAATACAGACAATGATGCATCTGAATGTGTTTATTTTAAATTAGAAACTGTCCAAAACATTAAAAAGAAACATGAATCAAATAATTGCAAAACATTTTTTTTTCTAATTGCCTGAAATAATAATAGACATTATGATGCTTGCTGTCACTACAATTAGATAGGACTTTTAAGAATTTATTCAATACCCATATTCTCTAAAGCTAATTTTAAATCTCAAGCAGTACATGTTCAACTTTGTAACTAATGATTGTGTACTTGTGGCATGTCAGCCAGAAGCAGCAGTTACCCCCAATCTTCAAACTTCATGTGATCTGGCCAACTCCCATGGTCAGGGTCTTTATCTTGATGCCTGGAGAGGTTTTTTGTTTTTTTTCTTTTTTCCTACATCTCAGGACTACCCCCTTTGTCTTCACCAGTAGATCATACACCAGTGTCTCTCAGGGAGCTAAATATCCTGTCTCCCTCATCCTTGCAGAGATTTTAATGTCTATGTTTTAGGCATTTCTCAGTTTCCCCACAGGATTAAACTTCCGGGCTTAAAATAACACACCCTTTATCATTCGCCTTGTTGTCCAAGTACTACTTGCTCATTGTTCTGTAAGTATTTCCTGAATATCTAAAAAAAAAAAAAAATAGTACTTTCACACATATCCTCAAGTTACCAGATAATTAAGCAACAGCCAGCATAAAACACCACCAGGGGTTGACAATGATACATGGGACATTTCCAAAAGTGCTTTTTTTTGGTCCAAATATGGCACGTTATAATGACACTGTACACATTTTATTGATGTAAATGTACTGGATATCTTCTTTTTTCCCTCTAGGTATATTTCCATCCTTTTACATCTTATTCTATTTTGCTCCCAGTTTATTTCTCCATGGACTTGACGGGCTCCCTTGAGCTCTGACTTCTGACAGGTTAGCCAATGGGAGGAACCTACAAGATATTAAGAGTAAAAGGTGAAAGGAGTTAGGGTATTCATTCTCTTGGTGTTTTTCCCCTTTCCACATCATTATGGATTGGCTACACTTCTCTTCCACGGGCTACCCTTCTGTCATGCCGTTCTAGCCGGCTAATCTTCCCCATTTGATGACCACTATCTCTCGTTCTTCTTTAGATTTAGGAGTAATGGCTTCCTGGGGCTTTCCAGGTGGCTCAGTGGTAAAGAATCAGCCTGCCAATGCAGGAGACATAGGTTCGATCCCTGATATACTCCAGTATTCTTGTCTGGGAGATCCCACGGACAGGCTGGGCTACAGTCCATGGGGTCTCAAAACAGTTGGACACAGACTTAGAGACTAATCAACACCAACAATAATGGCTCACTACTGTTACTTAGCCAGGGTGAAATATTTCTACTGTTGGTAGGACTGGAGCAACAAAAATTATTATAAATGGTGCCTTTATTAAATGTTTCAATGATTAGTCAGTTTGTGTGTGCCTTTGTTTCATGACAAAACTCTGACTTTTATAGTAAGATAAAAAAAATAATTGTACTTCCAAATCAAACAGAAAGGTCCAAAATTCTTCTGATTCCTTCCCTAGTTGTTATTCTCTGGAGGTAAACATCTTCAACTGTTTCTTCCCAAATAAAATAATCTATATTATTGATTCCTTTCCCCCCACTCCTCAATCCATCAGTCTGGCAAGTTGTATTATGCTTAGATCTCTCTCTGTCTTTAAGGTATATTAAGTGATTATTTGACTTCTCTTTAATGATCCATTAACTTTAGAAAGTTCATCTCTCCCCACTATAAAAGATGAGACAATTAGTGGTTTTACAATCTCTACTACCCTTCACTTTCCCATTCACTTGGCAACTTCTGTTAGCTCTACCATGGATGTGTACTGTTAAGGTTATAAATTTTGCAGTTTTTTTTCAGAATTGTGATCAATTACTCAAATAGCTCTCAGGTTTTCCTGAGGTTACTGTGTCTTGTTATTTTTTTCCTACTCAAAAGAAAATGCTATGCCTTTAGTTTATCACTAAGTTCATTCAGCTCTTAAAAATATAATCTGTTAAAATAAGTACAATTTCACTTGGTATTTTATTAGTTATAATCTAAGCTTACTGCACATCTTATTTTTATTACCCTTCTCTTCTTCTTAGATCATTGTTCTTCTTTCTTGGAGTCCTCTTTAATATTTTTGAGGTATATCCTCAATTATTATTTCAGTAAATAAATGTACAGAAATAATCATTCTCAAATATTCTATACAAAAATGTCTATTTTGTCTTCATAGTTATTTGTTATTTAGACTGAATATATAATGCTAGTTCAAAATAACTTTCTTTAAAATTTTGAAGACATGACATTCACCACTATCATTGCAATGTTGCTAAGTAAATATTTTTCCCTCTTTTAGTTCTGGCAGATTTTTGGATTTTATTAAATTTGTTTATTTTTTTTTTAAGTTGATTTTTTTTCCTTCTAAAGTCACATATTTGTGATTTCTAAAAATGTTCTATTGTCCCCTTATTGTCTCCTTTCCTCTAGTAGTCCCTGTTTCTTTAAAAATGTAGTATTATCTTGTATATCACTGAAGATACTAAGTCAATTTTTTTGAGAGATATCTTCCAAAGAATGATTTACCTATCTTCCCAGGGTTCTGTATTATATTTTCTCATTTTGGATATTCTCTGTTCTTCTATTTATTTTCTTCAGTAGTTACTGCTCACTGGACATTTATGTATGAAGAATTAGATCGATTAAATTCTAGCAGGACTCTTCCTATGTAAGAGTGCTTTCCACTACATTTTAGGAAATCACAAGGATCAATCTCAATTTCCATGTCCATTGGTTGAGAATGTCATTTGGAGATTTCTATGTATGCATATACTCAACTAAGGTATGTAGAAAACTCCATAGGGCATTCTCAACAAATGGACATGGAAATTTAAGTTGATCCTTGTGATTTCCTAAAATGTAGTGGGAAGCACCTTTACATAGGAAAAGAAGGGTCAGGGTCACTGGCAGCAGTGGTCCTGGGATGTGCAGTGTGTTGGCACAGGTCATCTTGGAGGAAGTTGCCATTAGGCCTATCATAGAGACAATAGCCTTACCATAAAGACTACAGACTCTAGGACTGGGCTGCCTCAGGACAAACTACAGGGAGTGAGCATAGCCCTTTCCATTAGCAGAAAATTGGGTTAAAGATTTATTAAACTTGGTCCTGCCCACCAAAGCAAGACATAGTTTTCCCCACAGGAGTCCCTCTCATTAGAAAGCTTTCACAAGCCTCTTATTCTTAATCATCAGAGGGCAGACAGAATGAAAACCACAATCACAGAAAACTAACCAAAATGATCACAATGATCACAACCTTCTATAACTCAATGAAACTATGACCTATGCCATGTAGGGCTACCCAAAACAGATGGGTCATGGTAGAGAATTCTGGAAAAATGTGATTCACTGGAGAAGGGAATGGCAAACTGCTTCAGTTTTATTGCCTTGAGAACCCCATGAACAGTATTAAAAGTCAAAAAGATATCACACTGAAAGATGAGTCCCCAGGTCTATAGGTGTCCAATACACTACTGGGGAAGATCTGAAAAAACAGCTCCAGGAAAAATAAAGAGGCTGAGCCAAAGCAGAAACAACACCAGTTGTGGATGTATCTGGTGGTGAAAGTAAAGTCCAATGATGTAAAAAACAATATTGCATAGGAACCTGGAATATTAGGACCATGAATCAAGGTAATAACATGGAAGTGGTCAAATAGGAGAAAGCGAGAGTAAACATTGACATTTTAAGAATTATTGAAATAAAATGGACAGGAATGGGCAAATTAAATTTGGATGACCATTATATATCCTACTGTGGGCAACAATCCCTTACAAGAAATGGAATAGCCCTCATAGTCAACAAAAGAGTCCAAAATGCAGTACTTGGGTGCAATCTCAAAAATGACAGAATGACCTTGGTTCACTGCCAAGGCAAACCATTCAACATCACAGTAATCCAAATCTATGCCCCAGCAACTAACATCAAGGAAGTTGAAGTGGAATGGTTCTATGAAGACCTATAAGACCTTCAAGAACTAACACCAAAAAAAAAAAAAAGTACTTTCATCACAGGGGACTAGAATGCAAAAGTAGGAAGTCAAGAGATACCTGGAGTAACAGGCAAGTTTGGTCCTATAGTACACAATGAAGCAGGGCAAAGGCTAACAGAGTTTTACCAAAAGAACACACTGGTCATAGCGAACACCCTCTTCCAACAACACAACAGATGACTCTGCACATGGACATCATCAGATGGTCAGTATCAAAATCAGATTGATTATATTCTTTGCAGCTGAAGATGGAGAAGATCTATATAGACAGCAAAGACAAGACCAGGTGCTACCTGCCACACTGATCATGAGCTCTCTATTGCAAAATTCAGGCTTAAATAGAAGAAAGTAAGAAAAACCACTAGGCCATTCTGGTATGACCTAAATAAAATCCCTTATGATTATACAGTGCACGTGACAAACAGATTCAAAGGATTAGATCTTATAGACAGAGTACTTGAAGAGCTGTGGACAGAGGTCCATAACATTGTACAGGGGGTGGAGAACAAAACCATCCCCAAGAAAAAGAAATGCAAGAAAGCAAGGACCTAACAAAAACAGAAGATACTAAGAAGAAGTGGCAAGAATACATAAGAACTATACAAAAAAAGGTTAATGACCCAGATAACCACAATGGTGTGGTCACTCACCTAGAGCCAGATATCCTGGAAAGTGAAGTCAAGAAGGCCTTAGGAAGCATTACTATGAACAAAGTTAGTGGAGGTGATGGAATTCCCACTGAGCTGTGTCAGATCCTGAAAGTTGATGCTGTTAAAGTGCTGAACTCAATATGCCAGCAAATTGGGAGAACTCAGCAGTGGCCACAAGACTGGAAAAGGTCAGTTTTTATTCCAATCCCAAAGAAGGGCAATGCCAAAGAATATTCAAACTACTACACAATTGCATTCATTCCACATTCTAGCAAGGTAATGCTCAAAATTCTTAAAGTTAGACTTCAACAATATGTGAACTGAGAACTTCCATATGTACAAGTAGGACTTAGAAAAGGCAGAGGGACCAGTGATAACATTGTGCACATCAGTTGGCTCATAGAAAAAGAAGGAAATTCCAGAAAAAACACCTACTTCTGCTTCATAGACTATGCTATAGCCTTTGACTATGTGGATCACAACAAACTGAAAAATCCTTAAAGAGATGGAAAACCATACCAGCTTATCTGCTTCCTAAGAAACCTGTATGCAGGTCAAGAAGCAACAGTTAGAGCCAGGCATGGAAAAATGGACTGGTTCAAAATTTGGAAAGGAGTACCTCAAGGCTGTATAGTGTCACCCTGCTTATTTAGCTTATATGCAGAGCACATCATGAGAAATGCTGGGCTAGATGAAGCACAAGCTGGAATTAAGATTGCCAGGAAAAATTTCAGTAACCTCAGATATGCAGATGGCACCACCCTAGTGGCAGAAAGCAAAGAGGAGCCAAAGAGCTTCTTGATGAAGATGAAAAAGTACAACAAAAAAGTTGCTTTAAAACTCAACATTTAAAAACTAAGATCATGGCATCAAGTCCCATCCCTTCATGACAAATAGATGGGGAAACAATGTAAACAGGATAGACTTTTTATTTTCCTGGGCTCTAAAATCATTGTGAACAGATACTACAGCCATGAAATTAAAAGACACTTGCTCCAAAATCACTGTGGATGGGGACCGCAGCCATGAAATTAAAAGATGCTTGCTCCTTAGAAGAAAAGCTATGACAAACCTAGACAATGTATTAAAAAGCAGAGACATCGTGCTCACTTTAGCAGCACATATACTAAAAAAAATGGAATGATACAGAGAAGTCTAGCATGCCCCTGTGCAAGGATGATATGCAAATTCATGAAGCATATCATATTTTTAAACTTAAAAGCTTTTGCACAATTAAGGAAACTATAAGCAAGGAAACTATAAGCAAGGCAGCCTTTAGAATAGGAGAAAATAATAGCCAGTGAAATAACTCACAAAGAATTAATCTCCAAAATATCCAAGTAGCTCATGTAGCTTCATACCAGAAAAGCGAACAACCCAATCAAAAAGTGGGCAAAAGAACTAAACAGACATTTCTCCAAAGAAGACATACAGATGGCTAGTAAACACATAAAAAGATACTCAACATCATTCATTATTAGAGAAATGTAAATCAAAACCACAATTAGCTACCATCTCACACCGGTCAGAATGGCCACCATCAAAATGTCTACAAACAAATAAATGGTAGAAGAGGGTGTTGAGAAAAGGGAGCCCTCTGACACTGTTGGGAACGCAAACTGGTTCAGCCACTATGGAGAACAGTATGGAGATTTCTTAAAAAACTTGGAATAGAACTGTCATATGACCCAGCAATCCCACTGCCTGGCATACAAACTGAGGAAACCAAAATTGAAAGAGACACACGTACTCCAATTTTCATTGCAGCACTGTTTACAATCTCTAGGACATGGAAACAACCTAGATGTCCAGACGCAGAAGAATGGATAAGGACGTTGTGTATATACACACAATGGAATATTCAGTTCAGTTCAGTTCAGTCGCTCAGTCATGTCCAAATCTTTATGACTCCATAGACTGCAGCATGCTGGGCCTCCCTGTCCGTCACCAACTCCCGGAGTTTACTCAAACTCCTCTTCATTGAGTTGGTGATGCCATCCAACTATCCCATCCTCTGTCATCCCCTTCTCCTACTGCCTTCAATCTTTCCCAGCATCAGGATCTTTTCAAATGAGTCAGTTCTTCACATCAGGTAGCCAAAGTATAGGAGTTTCAGCTTCAGCATCAGTCCTTCCCATGAATATTCAGGACTGATTTCCTTTAGGATGGACTGGTTGGCTCTCCTTACTGTCCAAGGGACTCTCAAGAGTCTTTAACACCACAGTTCAAAAGCATCAATTCTTCAGTGCTCAACTTTCTTTATAGTTCAACTCTCACATCCATACATGACAACTGGAAAAACCATAGCTTTGACTAGACAGACCTTTGTCGGCAAAGTAATGTCTCTGCTTTTTAATATGCTGTCTAGGTTGGTCATAGCTTTTCTTCCAAGGAGCAAACGTCTTTTAATTTCATGGCTGCAGTCACCTCTGCAGTAATATTACTCAGCTACAAAATGGAACACATTTCAGTCAGTTCTAATGAAGTGAATGAAACTGGAGCCTATTATACAAAGTGAAGTAAATCAGAAAGAGAAACACAAATACTGTATATTATAGTATACATATGAAATGTAGAAAGACGGTAACAATGATCCTACATGCAAGGCAGCAAAAGTGACACAGATGTAAAGAACAGGCTTTTGGACTCTGTGGAAGAAGGCGAGGGTGGGATGATTTGAGACAATAGAATTGAAACATGTATACTACCATACATAAGATAGATGACCAGTGAAAGTTTGGGTTCTCAAAGCCAGTGCTCTGGGACAACCCAGAGGGATGAGATGGAAAGGGAGATGAGGGGAGGGTCAAGATGGGGGGACACGTGTGCGCCTGTGGCTTATTCATGGAAAAATCATCACAATAGTGTAAATTAATTATCCTCCAATTAAAATAAATTAATTATTATTTTTTTAAAAGCAGAAACTTCACTTTGTTAACAAAGGTCCGTATAGTCAGGGTATGGTAGGCATTGTATGGATGAGAGAACTGGACCATAAAGAAGTCTAATCACTGAAGAACTGATGCTTGCCAACTGTGGTACTGGAGAAGATTCTTGAGAGTCCTTTGGACAGCGTGGAGATCAAACCAGTTAATGCTAAAGGAAATCAACCCTGAATATTCATTGAAAAGATTGATGCTGAAGCTGAAGTGCCAATATTTTGGCCACCTGATGCAAAGAGCTGATTCACTGGGGAAAAACCCTGATGCTGGGAAAGATTGAGGGTAGGAGAAGGGGACGACAGAGGATGAGATGGTTGGATGGCATCACTGACTCAATGGACGTGAGTTTGAGCAAATTCTGGGAGATAGGGAAGCACAGGGAACCCTGGTGTGCTATAGTCTACAAGATCACAAACAGTCTGACACGACTGAGCAATTGAACAGGAATAAATGTACCTTAGTTGAGTATGTCATGCAATAGGGCTTTCTGTACTGCTTGGGCTTGTTATATGATAGGGTTCTTTGTATACTCATAGAGATGTTATATGGTATACTGCTTGGATATATTATATGGATATGTTCCCTGATTGAATGTCACATGAAAGTTTCTATGTACGCTGTTTGGGCATGTCACATGTAGCTTATTTACATATCAGCAATGGGAAGAATTAGATATGCTGGGCAAAAAAAAAAAAAAAAAAAGAGGTTTATTCTATTGTGTTCATGCCCAAACCTGAAGTTCTTCCCTTTCATCTATATATCATTACACTTCTTAAAAATATCTGTGTCTAGTTTTAGCCTGGGATTAAATATTAATCATTCCATTAGTCACTCTTTCTGTGAAAATGATTGAACAGAATAGGATAGGGCTTTGCTAACACATCTGAGTTTAAAACTTTCAAATATCTTTCATTGTAAAGGCAGGCATGTTTTGAGACACTGCTCCATATCTGCCACTGGTGTTCTGAATATTTGGTATCTGTTCTGCCTCTAGTGTCCTCTGAGACACTGTTTTCTTTACATTTTCCACTGACACCAAAGTTGTATTCACATTTGCCTTTTTATCTAAGTGTCCTGTCTACTGATGGTTCTCCATTTAATTTTCAGCTTGATTATGGGTTTTTCTTTCCTGGAGAAACACTATGGAATGGCAGCTAAGACTATTAGCTTAAATTTAAACTCAAACTCTGCCATTTACTCCTTCACGATCTCAGGAAAGTTACTCATTTACCCCAGTTTTCTCATTTATACATGATAAAAGATTTTCTCATTGCAGGGATGATATTAATATATATCTCATAGGTATAACAGGCATACTTAGTGATTTAATTCTCATTAAATACTTAAAATATTCCCTGGCATATCTTAGAAACTTGATAAGTGTTAATTATCATTATTCTGCATTATTGAGTAGCATTTTGGGAAGAAAAAGCTTGGTGGCTATATCACTAGCTTGAGCCACAACACAAGAAGGCAAACATTAATTTCAAAATTATTATTTTAGGTAAATATAGGGAAAAAACAAAATTTGAACTTGGAAATAAAATGCAAGTACGTATCAGTGCTTGTCTGTGAGTCTTTATTTCTCACCAACACAACACCAACATTGAGTTGCTCCCTGGAGGTACCACCTTCTTGTGTCATGGCTGATGTAATAATATTCCAAGACTTTGGAATGAAATTTCAAGAGGATTATTTAATAAGCTTTTCATTCTTGTCAGATCAAAAGTTTACTAATTTCTCAGTTCTGATAATAAGCCTTAAAATTAAGATTCACTTTAGTCCTGAACAAAGAGTTCAAACTTTGCTTCTTTCCTTTTTATACTACTACACTGGTTAAAATTTTGCACTTGATGACAAATTACTAAGTTCTATTTATCATTCAAGGTATGGCATGCAGTTAGATTTTGTTACAGCAAGCCTTATATAGCATCACATTGATGTGTTTCTTTTCTGAAATATTCATAAAAGCAAATTTTTATTTTTCCTGTAGCATACGTCTAAATATAATTAGACTACAGAAGGATAAACTTCAATGTATTTCTCATTGATTTTTTTACAAATACATGTTCAAATTTTTTCTCATCCCACAACACTGAAAATGATGCCATTCTAAAGGGGTATCAGTTTTTTAATTAATATAAATATATAAATTACATTATTTTAAATAAAAGTGATAATTTCTTTTTAATCAAACTGGTGTTTTAACTCACCAAATCTAAAGTAAGCATTGTCCTTCTTCAAACAACATCATTACTAACTAGGAAACACTTTGTCCTAGAGAGTCAAAAGCAAGCACAGAGAAAATGTCATAATCTTTCTCAGTATAAGTTGTTATTTTAAATAGATTTCTGGCTACATGTTCTTTATATCATCTCATTTAAACCAAGATTCTGACACTAAAATTAAAATTACCAAAATATTCAGAAAGCCAAGAGCAAGTACTTTTGAATAAAATCAAAGAAGAGAAGAATGAAAGAAAACACAGTCATATCCTTGGCCCGAGTTTTAAAAGAGTGGTCTCATAGCACCAGTTCCTTCCTCTCTAAACAGCAGCAGCAGCAATGCAGCCATTCAACTAAGCATGAAATGAGCATGAGCTCCAGGTGGCCTTCATCAACGGAATAGCATCCAATGACAATTTAAATTTGCCAGGAAGTGAAACATTCCTCAAATAAGAAGCTTATACAATTGGAATTCTGCCAAGGAATGAAGAAGGGATGATTTGAAGCTGATATCTACTCCATGCCACCATCATCAAATATTCCAACATTTTTTTAATGAACAAATTTAATAATAATGAAACTAATTTTGCCACATCATTCTAGGGGAGGAAGATTTTCTATAAACTTTTGCTATTAACTGCTAGGATATTCTGAAACTATTTACCATTAAGAGATAAGGACAATGAGAAAAGGTAAGTTTTAATATACAGCATAGAATGTGGAAATAAAACCACTGATATAACAGAATCCCAGTATAATAGTGTTTGCAACAGTCAACTTTATAGTTAAGGTTACAACTCAATTTCATATCCCTGTTTCACTTGCTCATAAAAACTTGGTAGAAAGTTCTCCAACATTAAAACTTTTCATACTCAGTCTCCAAGTAAATACAAATGATAAACATGGATGTTTTTCCATTTTAATAAAGGATTTCTTTTCCTTTTCTTTCTCCAAGGACAATTCCCCAACAGAGATGCTCAAATACAGTAAACAATAAGGAATTGGAAATGCATGAATCTCATAACTAAACTTCAAATGTTTATTATAGAACACCTGAATTTCAGGGAATTTAAAATTTTTCTGACAAAACATCCGTCCTTCAAAATGAATAGCCTAGATTCCCAAACCACAGTAATCACTTGAAACATTCATATCCTTGGAGAGAAGATAAATGTGATGATTGGAATTTTAATAGACTTGAAACATATTTCATATACCACAAAAGTCACATAAAACCATACTTTTGCTGACAGACCTGCCCTAGAATTTTCCCCTTCCCCAGATGTCATACAATGCCTCCTTGGCAGGGAGACATTGTTGAGTCTTACCAACAAATCAGACCCTGAATGTTTGGCAATACTGATTTATTTCAAATTCTTCCATCATATAACCTCCTTCAAAAATGTATCTGTTATACTAATAAATATCTAGCTATGCTTCCATCAATGATGTTAGATTGTATTAAAATGCTGACCCCCTCAAGACCTTCCCCTAACTTCAAGATTAATTCACCTATTTATTCGCGGTAAGTAGAAGGAAGGACCCACCACTCACTTCCATACATTTGGAAATGTATCAAGATAGTAACCTGGGGAGTTGAGTCAAGAGGGTATCACTTGTGTTCAGTGAGTAGGAGTCAGGATGTTAATTATGTTGCAACATTCTGCAATCACACAAAGTTAATTGTACTGTCCAAAATGTCAATAGCACCTACTTGAGAAATAATGATCTACATAAACTCTTCCATGGAGGAATTGGTCACCTAGGATATTATTCATGTTAGACATACCCAGCCCTAGATGTCTTAGCAAACTAAAGCTGTGGAAACACATTGCACAACCTGCAACCGAAAAGGGCAATATTGCCCTACATCTTGAAAAATTCTTGAGAAAAAGACCCCAGACTGAGTATGGGAAATTAGAAATAGCTATTTGACATTTGGATATTCTGTCCTAAAGAACTTAAGCATTCACAGATAAGATGAGTTCAGGAATGTAAGTATTCTTGCTCCAGGCCTCCACCAATGTTGCTCACAGATTGTGAAAGCAGTGGGGTGGAGGGCAAAGATGGTGCAGGCATAGTGTGATCTGGAAAAAAAAAAAAAAAGAAAGAAAGAAAATAGTAAGAAAATAACAGTGCTCACATAAAAAGAATTATAGGGGCTATAATAACTATAAGGGGATTCCCTCTAGCTCAGCTGGTAAAGAATCTGCCTGCAATACAGGAGACCCTGGTTCATTTCCTGGGTTGGGAAGATTCCCTGGAGAGGGGGAAACAGGTACCCATTCCAGTATTTTAGCCTGGAGAATTCCATGGACAGAGGAGTCTGGCAGGCTACAGCCCATGGGATCGCAAAGAGCCAGACTTGACTGAGAGACTTTCACTTTCACTTTTCAAAGATACTATTATTTAAGAGGATGTATTTTGTTGTCTGACACCCCCAGGTCCAAGACCCTTGTCTCATTACTTCGTATAAATGATATTGTGTTCTAGTTGTTCTGTCATGCCCCACTCTTTGCAACCCTGTGGACTAGGGCTCGCCAGGCTCCTCTGTCCATGGAATTCTTCAAGCAAGAATACTAGAATGGGTAGCCATTCCCTTCTCCAGGGGATCTTCCTGACCCAGGAATTGAACCCAGGTCTCCTGCACTGCAGGTGGATCTTTACCATCTGAGTCACCAGGGAAGTCCCATAAATGATATTAGTAACCTTCTTCTAAAAGATGGCACTGAGATGGCATCTAGATGTTCTACAAGTAAGAACATGAAAAGAAAGAACTACAGATCGCTTTGGAACTATTTATCCTAAGAAATGTAGAAGCATTAAGGAGTATTAGTAGGCAAAATTATTGAATGCTTATTCTGTGCAAAGTGCTAAAACATTCATTATTTCCTTTAATTCTCACAACTCTAAGAGGTTTTGTTAGCCATTTTAAATGCAGGAATCAAGAAGACTGACATGACCATGGTCATAGCAGCTGGTGCATGGCAGTGTTAAGATTTGGACTCAGGTCCTCTGTACTTGAAATCAGAAACTTTAGCCACTACTTGAACTTTCTTTCTATAGAAGATCATGATAGACTGTCATGGAAACATCAGTTTTATAGAAGTGAGGAGAATAAACACTCCCAAGTCAAAGAGAGAGCCCTCTGTGGACCTCAATTTTACTGAAAATAAGCAGATTTGAAAGGAGGAGTACTTCCTAGATTCACCTGACAGCTATGCTGGGCAGAGTTAGCAGAGAAGTGAGAGCTTGTCACTGGTACAGCATAAAAAAGGAACTTGAACAGAGTTTGAAAGCCATAGAAATGTGTGGGAGCATAATTGACTGAAGGTCCCAGAAGCTGCCTTGCTGATTTCAATATTGCACTCATAGCCTTGCACTTTTCCCAGCCATTGCAGAGCTGCTTCTGTAAGACATGAGACTCTTCCACTGGCTGATGTCTTTGGCTAAAAGACTCTGACTGGCCTGGACAAAACTTCCTTAGAACTATGCTACAGTTTGAGACTGTTCTTAGCCAAGCCTTCTTCTTTCTGTCTTTCCATCAGAAGCGTCATATTTGCACTGAGATTAGAGGTGATTAGAGGTGTTTTCCAGCTTCTCCTGTATTGTTCCATTTCTCCATACATATTTCCCCTAATAAATAGCTAATATGTCTAATTCCATCCTGGGATCTGCTTCTCTAAACCAAAAA
Source organism: Cervus canadensis (assembly GCF_019320065.1). Classification (NCBI taxonomy): domain Eukaryota; kingdom Metazoa; phylum Chordata; class Mammalia; order Artiodactyla; family Cervidae; genus Cervus; species Cervus canadensis. The sequence goes on along the minus strand of NC_057390.1, from coordinate 54,570,178 downwards.
TTATTTTAGGGTTCATCCTGAGCAACAACCCACATCCTTCATCTACGTTTTAAAAAATTAATAATAGTATTAATTACAAAAGCATTAATTGATCATTTTTAGTATAATTCAGTTATCTCATATGAAAAATGAAAAGGCATCATTTTCTTCATGAGAGAAGAAAAACTCAAATCTCATCAGCTAACAGATCCAAATCTGTCTGAATCTCTGAGTAACAGTCATTTCTCCTTCTGTCATACCCTTTCATCTTAACTTACTATCCTGCTTTGTAAACTTTAAAGGGAATGACACCAACACATGCTATATGACATGATTGGGGAAATGAGCAGAAAACAGAATTATGAGCCAAATATAAAAATATGTACATTATACAAAAAAGTAGAAAACTAGAATTTTTTTTCTGCAAAAGCATATGTCTTAAAATTATGACATTTCTTCTGCTATCTTTCTACATCCCCTCTTCCCTAAGCTTGTCAGGGTTCTTTGACTAAAGGGTTGGATTAGTAATGGTAAGCTTAGGCTTCTATAATGAAAAGAGCCAACAGTAAGTCAGTGGCCTAAATATTACAATTCTATCTATCTTTTATAAACTGTACAGAGTGTTCATGATGAGCATCTGGCAACCTGTGGCTTCCAAGATGCTTCAGTCACTGCCATTTCTGGCTGGCAGGGAGGAAAATGTGGGAAACTCAGTACACAGGATGTCATTTTAAGCACATAATTAGAAGTCAAGTCATCACCTAAGAAAGATCGCTGGGAAATAATGTTTCTAGTTGCACAATCATGCATCTAAGGCAAAGCAGAAAACGGCTTTGGGGAGAAAATTAACGACTCTTATCCTATGAAGTGACTCAGAACTTCATTCCTGAGAGGTCTGTGTCTTTTCTGATTCTCTCTGAATTTGCAGTCATTTTCCACTCCCATTGATCACTGGACAAAAATAAACTATCAAGATTCTCCAGATTTAAGACATCCTATTATCTCAATTCATTGTGTGGCATCATTGCTTTTTGCCCAGTGATAGTCAGGCTCAGTCAAATATACCAGTCGTCATTCTCAATTCCATCCTCCCTTGTACATCAAGTAGAAAATGAAACTCAAAGAATGCAGGTGACAATCTCCATCTTCCAATTAAATTGAATCACTATGATGTCCTATGCGCTCCCCCAATGGCTCAGTGGTAAAGAGTCTGCCTGCAGTGCAGGAGACACAGGAGATGTAGGTTCAGTCCCTGGGTCAGGAAGATCTCCTAAAGAAGGAAATGGCAATCCACTCCAGTATTCATGCCTGCAGAGTCCCAGGGACAGGGGCGCCTGGCACACTACAGTTCATATGTTCACAAAGAATTGGATACAAATGAAGTGACTGAGCACACACTGAGTCCCATAATGAATATCTTCTCTTTCTTAGGGACCCAAACACTCAAGTAATGCTGAAGAAGCCGAAGTTGAATGGTTCTATGAAGACCTACAAGACCTTCTAGAACTAACACCCAAAAAAGATGTCCTTTTCATTATAGGGCACTGGAAAGCAAGAGTAGGAAGTCAAGAAACACCTGGAGTAACAGGCAAATTTGGTCGTGGATTACAAAATGAAGCAGAGTTCTGCCAAGAGAACAGACTGGTCATATAAACACCCTCTTCCAACAACACAAGAGAAGACTCTACACATGGGCATCACCAGATGGTCAACACTGAAATCAGATTGATTATATTCTTTGCAGCCAAAGATGGAGAAGCTCTACACAGTCAGCAGAAACAAGACTGGGAGCTGACTGTGGCTTAAATCATGAACTTCTTATTGCCAAATTCAGACTTAAATTGAAGAAAGTGGGGGAAACTACTAGACCATTCAGGTATGACCTAAATCAAATCCCTTATGACTATACAGTGGAAGTGAGAAATTGATTGAAGGGACTAGATCTGATAGACAGAGTGCCTGATGGACTATGGATGGAGGTTCGTGACATTGCACAGGAGACAGGAATAAAGACCATCCCCAAGAAAAAGTAATGCATAAAAGCAAAATGGCTATCTGAGGAGTTCTTACAAATAGCTGTGAAAAGAAGAAAAGTGAAAAGCAAAGGAGAAAAGGAAAGAGGTACCCATCTGAATGCAGAGTTCCAAAGAATAGCAAGGAGAGATAAGAAAGCCTTTTTAAGTAAACAATGCAAAGAAATAGAGGAAAACATTAGAATGGGAAAGACTAGACATCTCTTCAAGAAAAATAGAGATACCAAGGGAATATTTCATGCAAAGATGGGCTCAATAAAGGACAGAAATGGTATTGACCTAACAGAAGCAAAAGATATTAAGAAGATGTGGCAAGAATACTCAGAAGAACTGTACAAAAAAGATCTTCATGACCCAGATAATCACGATGGTGTGATCACTCACCTAGAGCCAGACATCCTGGAATGTGAAGTCAAGTGGGCCTTAGAAAGCATCACTATGAACAAAGCTAGTGGATGTGATGGAATTCCAGTTGAGCTATTTCAAATCCTGAAAGATGATGCTGTGAAACTGCTGCACTCAATATGCCAGCACATTTGGAAAACTCAGCAGTGGCCACAGGTCAGTTTTCATTCTAATCCCTAAGAAAGGCAATCCCAAAGAATGCTCAAACTACCACAAAATTGCACTCATCTCACACGCTAGTAAAGTAATGCTCAAAATTCTCCAAGCCAGGCTTCAGCAATACGTGAACCGAGAACTTCCAGATGTTCAAGCTGGTTTTAGAAAAGGCAGAGGAACCAGAGATCAAATTGCCAACATCTGCTGGGTCATTGAAAAAGAGAGAGTTCCAGAAAAACATCTATTTCTGCTTTATTGACTACGTCAAAGCCTGTGTGGATCACAATAAACTGTGGAAAATTTGGAAGGAGATGGGAATGCCAGACCACCTGACCTGCCTCTTGAGAAACTGGTATGCAGGTCAGGAAGCAACAGTTAGAACTGGACATGGAACAACAGACTGGTTCCAAATAGGAAAAGGAGTACATCAAGGCTGTATATTGTCACCCTGCTTATTTAACTTATCTGCAGAGTACATCATGAGAAACACTGGGCTCGAAGAAGCACAAGCTGGAATCAAGATTGCTGGGAGAAATATCAATAACCTCAGACATGCAGATGACACCACCCTTATGGCAGAAAGTGAAGAAGAACTAAAGAACCTCTTGATGAAAGTGAAAGAGGAGAGTGAGAAAGTTGGCTTAAAGCTCAACATTCAGAAAACTAAGATCATGGCATCTGGTCCCATCAGTTCATGGGAAATAGATGGGGAAACAGTGGCTGACTTTATTTTTTGGGCTCCAAATTCACTGCAGATGGTGACTGCAGCCATGAAGTTAAAAGATGATGATTATTCCTTGGGAGGAAAGTTCTGACCAACATAGACAGCATATTAAAAAGCAGAGACATTACTTTGCCAACAAAGGTCCGTCTGGTCAAGGCTATGGTTTTTCCAGTAGTCATGTATGGATGTGAGAGTTGGACTGTGAAGAAAGCTGAGCGCCGAAGAATTGATGCTTTTGAACTATGGTGTTGAGGAAGACTCGAGCCTCCCTTGGACTTCAAGGAGATCCAACCAGTCCATCCTGAAGGAGATCAGTCCTGGGTGTTCATTGGAAGGACTAATGTTGAAGCTGAAACTCCAATACTTTGGCCACCTGATGTGAAGAGCTGACTCATTTGAAAAGACCCTGATGCTGGGAAAGATTGAGGGCAGGAAGAGAAGGGGATGACAGAGGATGAGATGGTTGGATGGCATCACCGACTCAATGGACATGGGTTTGGGTGAACTCCAGGAGTTTGTGATCGACAGGGAGGCCTGGCATGCTGAGGTTCATGGGGTCGCAAAGAGTCGAACACTACCGAGCTCTGAACTGAACTGAACTGAAATAGCCAAGCCAGCAGGACCCAAAGGTACAAAAATTAGAAATAAAAGTTTTGTAAGTCACTTAATACAATAATAAAAGGAGACACTCCTACTTCCATTTTATGTTACAATGGACTGCCTCTTCCATTCTCTTGATTTCTACAGGAAATAAAAAGGTATTTAAATCAAACATATATCTGGTCTCTACCCTTATTTCATAAATTCTTCTACAAACTGTAAAGAATGGTTTTGTGATCCAATCCATTTGATACCCCCCAGGCCCTTGAGCCTGAGAGGTAGCAACACAGGTTAAGCAATTTTTCTACCAATACGCAATCTTTCCTCTGAAAGGCTGTCCCACTTCCTAGACTAGTTAGTGTCTGGGTATTAGGATGATTCTAAGTTTGGTTCTCCGTACATGATGAGTCCACCAAGCTTCAACTAGCAACCATAAAGACAGCATTTGCTACTTCATCTGCAAATAGCATCGCCATTCTTCCACTTAATCATTAAGTGGGTTCTTCAGATTATGTCAATACAGTGAAAGCTACCATCTCCTCTTGTCTAGACTATCAGAAAAACCTCTTTCACAACACTCCTCCATCCCCTAATTGTCCTTTTGGATCCAGTCTTCACACACAATCAGACTGAACCTCTCAAATATAAGAATCACACTTTGCGGTCTTTAAAATCTCTCACTGACTTCAGAACACAATCTGAAGTTGTGACACTGCCACGAAATCTCTTGATATCATATTCTACTCTATAAAACTTTTTTGCTGTCTTGGCCCAGGCACATTGCCCTTCTTAATTTTTCTGGAATAGACTGACCAAAGTTTTCTGTATGGCTTTTTCCATTTCTGTTTCTTCTGCTTGAGCTCTTTACCCACAGAGAACATGATAGCTACTTACAGTGCTTCCTCTAAATCTTGTCTTGAATATGACCTTAACAGTGGGTCCCATTCTGACTGGATTGCATAAGCTAACACCGTCCTAATCTCAATTAAGCATTTTTCAATTTTTGAAATAGTCTTTTGGAAAAGATGTTGTGATGAAACTGAAATTTTTTCCTAGGGAAAAAACTAAGCAGAAGATAGGGAAGGTAATTTTCATATGGAAATTCTATGAAAATTTGCTTTCTTCTATTTTATTTTTTAAGTAGCCTGGAATTTATTATTTTATTGATGTTGAAAGTCATAGTAATTTTTTTGGCTAGTCTAAAAATAAAGTATATATGTGTGTGTGTGTGTGTGTGTGTGTGTGTGTGTGTATACACACACACTTCTGACTCATCTTATTTCAGTAGTTACTTTTAAATAAATAAGGACTGTCTTTGTGCTTGCATCTCACCATGTGTAAACGTGCTCCTTTGAGAACAATTTTAATTTTACAAAGAATGTGCCTTAGCAGAGGGTTAGATGACATCTCGCTGCCAAAATTAGTGGTATAATTAAAATGTGTATGAGGCAGATAGATGACAATTGACTCCCTGTGGTTCCCTCTAATATAGATTCTCTAAATCATGCCTTGGTTGTGACTACAGCAGTGTGTTGCCTTGTTGCCTTCTCCCAAACTACCTTCTTCACAATTGCATGCATCATGCAGGGGATGGATTTTGCTTTACTAGCTGCAGGAAAGCAAGATATAACATAAGCCTTGAACGCAATTTTGCAAATTTTCTTAAGTTGAGAGTATCCAATAAGATAAAAATTTCAAATTCATGGAAGAGGACAATATTCCTAGGAAATACATTTTAGAAAGTAAAATGACAGAGTCTTTCAAACAAGTTAAATGTACTCATTTAGCAATGGCAAGTTGCTTTAGATCTCACAGCTTAATGGAATGTTGCCCAACTTAGCTGTGTGGTTGAGAGTTGTCAATTCGTAGCAAGAGAAGACAGAACTGAATGCTGGTAATTGGACATGAGAGATATAAAGCCAAAAACACAAAAGCAGAACTTCAAAGCTTAGGTCTTTAAAGAGGAAAAAACTTTGGGGATGTGACCAAGAAAAAAGTATGTCAGTGTTTACTAGAGTTGTACAAACATTTGACCTAAAACTGAGTATGTGAAGTGAAAGTCACTCATTCCCAAATATATGTGAACAACAAACATACTTTTCCATACTATTTAGGGCAACATATTCACAATAGCCAAAATACTGGAAACAACTTAAATATGCATCCACAGAGCAGAGAGAAACACTGGTGTATTCATGCAATAAAATTATATATAGCAATTAAAATTCATGAATTAGAGCTACAGTATGAGTATGAATAAATCTCACAAACATTATAGTAAAAAAAGAAAGAAATAAGATACAAAACGAATCCCTACTATATGGTTCTACTTACAGAGAATTGCAAAATAGGCAAACCTGCACTGTTGAAATTTGGGCGGTGGCCCTATTTGCAGTGGATGTGATACAGTGTGATTGACACAGGTTACAGACAAGACTTCTGGGTAGATGCCAGAGTCTATTTCTTGGCTTGGGTGATGTAGTCAAGGGAAGTTATTTCAGTATAATTAAGTAACTTGTACGTTTATTGGTTTTTTTTTTTTTCACTATGCATTGTGTGTGTGTGCTATACTCCAATAAGACAAAGGTTTAAAAATGGAATGCATAAATCTATTTGAAAGCACAAGTTAGTAACGTTCTAGCTAACAGAAATTTTATGGTAACCCCGTGTGCACGCTAACTTGCTTCAGTTCAGTTCAGTCGCTCAGTCGTGTCCAACTGTTTGCGACTCCATGAATCGCAGCACGCCAGGCTTCCCTGTACATCACCAACTCCCAGAGTTTACTCAAACTCATGCCCAGAGAGTCAGTGATGCCATCCAGCCATCTCATCCTCTGTCATCCCCTTCTCCTCCTGCCCCCAATCCCTCCCAGCATCAGGGTCTTTTCCAATGAGTCAACTCTTCACATGAGGTGGCCAAAGTATTGGAGTTTCAGCTTCAGCATCAGTCCTTCCAATGAACACCCAGGACTTATCTCCTTTAGGATGGACTGGTTGAATCTCCTTGCAGTCCAAGGCACTCTCAAGAGTCTTCTCCAACACCACAGTTCAAAAGCATCAATTTTTCGGCACACAGCTTTCTTCACAGTCCAATTCTCACATCCATACATGATCACTGGAAAAACCATAGCCTTGACCAGACGGACCTTTGTTGGCAAAGTAATGTCTCTGCTTTTTAACATGCTATCTAGGTTGGTCATAACTTTCCTTCCAAGGAGTAAGCATCTTTTAATTTCATGGCTGCAGTCACCACCTGCAGTGATTTTGGAGCCCCCCAAAAATAAAGCCTGACACTGTTTCCACTGTCTCTCCATCTATTTCCCATGAGGTGATGGGACCAGACTCCATGATCTTAGTTTTCTGAATGTTAAGCTTTAAGCCAACTTTCTCACTCTCCTCTTTCACTTTCATCAAGAGGCTTTTTAGTTCACCTTCACTTTCTGCCATAAGGGTGGTGTCATCTGCATGTCTGAGGTTATTGATATTTCTCCCGGCAACCTTGATTTCAGCTTGTGCTTCTTCCAGCCCAGCGTTTCTCATGATTTATTCTGCATAGCAGTTAAATAAGCAGGGTGACAATATACAGCCTTGATGTACTCCTTTTCCTATTTGGAACCAATCTGTTGTTCCATGTCCAGTTCTAACTGTTGCTTCCAGACCTGCATACCGGTTTCTCAAGAGGCAGGTCAGGTGGTCTGGCATTCCCATCTCCTTCCAAATTTTCCACAGTTTATTGTGATCCACACAGTCGAAGGCTTTGACGTAGTCAATAAAGCAGAAATAGATGTTTTTCTGGAACTCCCTTGCTTTTTTGATGATCCAGCGGATGTTGGCAATTTGATCCCTAGTTCCTCTGCCTTTTCTAAAACCAGCTTGAACATCTGGAAGTTCTCGGTTCACGTATTGCTGAAGCCTGGCTTGGAGAATTTTGAGCATTACTTTACTAGCGTATGAGATGAGTGCAATTTTGCGGTAGTTTGAGCATTCTTTGGGATTGCCTTTCTTAGGGATTAGAATGAAAACTGACCTGTGGCCACTGCTGAGTTTTCCAAATGTGCTGGCATATTGAGTGCAGCAGTTTCACAGCATCATCTTTCAGTATTTGAAATAGCTCAACTGGAATTCCATCACATCCACTAGCTTTGTTCATAGTGATGCTTTCTAAGGCCCACTTGACCTCACATTCCAGGATGTCTGGCTCTAGGTGAGTGATCACACCATTTTGATTATCTGGGTCATGAAGATCTTTTTTGTACAGTTCTTCTGTGTATTCTTGCCACCTCTTCTTAATATCTTTTGCTTCTGTTAGGTACCTACCATTTCTGTCCTTTATTGAGCCCATCTTTGGATGAAATGTTCCCTTGGTATTTCTAATTTTCTTGAAGAGATCTCTAGTCTTTCCCATTCTGCTGTTTTCCTCTATTTCTTTGCATTGATCATCAGTCATGTCCAATTCTTCGCAGCCCCATAGACTGTAGCCCGCCTGTCTCCTCTGTTCATGGGATCCTCCAGGCAACAGTACTGGAGTGGGTTGTCACACCCTCCTCCAGGGCATCTTCCCAACCCAGGGATCAAACTCACGTCTCTTACCTCTCCTGCACTGGTAGGCAAGTTCTTTACCAATAGCACCACCTATGAAGCCCCATGGTAGCCCTGGATGCATGTGTGCTAAAAAAAGTCATGTCCGATTCTTGTGACTCTTTGGACCATAGGCCACCAGGCTCCTCTGTCAATGGGATTCTCCAGGCAAGAGTACTGGAGTGGGTTGCCATTCCCATCTGAGCAACATAAACCTTCTCACAACAACAGCAGTAACAACAGCAACAACAAATAAACCATAGTACTGCTAAGATCAATGTGAGTGACCCTTCTTAAGTAGTCAGATTTGGGCCACTTTATGTAAATTTTAGAAGACAGGGTGATTTCAGCAAGGTTGGAAGACTTAGGGACATCTAAACATTGACATAGTAATTCTGTAATGTAACAGTTTTGACATCTCATCCTCACCATAATCCTATAAGATTGTTATTATTAGCCTTATTTTATATCTCAGGCAGCTAAAACAGTTACCCTTGTCCAAGTTGCTAGTATGTGATGGAGCCACAGATCAAATAATTTTAAATTCCTCCCACTGACTCCCATTTCCTCAAGAAGATCAATAGTTTCCTAAGGCTAACTTCATGTAAAGTAAATTTAGCTGTTTTAATTTATGAAGGTATTACCTATTTTTGAATTGGATCTAGGTATGCTACGAATTCTACGTCTAGCCTTTTTGAGAATACAGTGTCTGATGTTCACAAAAACAAGAAAAATAATGAAAATATAAAAGAATTTTTTTCATTATTTTCATAACAGAGATATTTTATAAACTGCAGAGAAATAGACAGATTGTCTATCAGCCTGGGTCTTAACTTCCATAATATACTTTCAAAAGAGTAAGAAACTTCCCTCTTTCACAAAACATTACTGCTAAAATTATATAGTAGTAGTTTATCTAGTAGTCATTTAGGTAGTGAGGGACTCAAACATATTTTAGGAACATAGAGCAAAGTCCAGGCTTTGGAGATTTGGGCTAGAAACCCAGTTTGGAGGGCAGGTCTGCCTTTTACTACTACTTTAGGCTTTAGTGCTTAAGTTTCTCAATAATTAAAACAGGATATTAATACCTACATAATACAGTTATTGTAAAGGCTCAAGTTTATAGTATAGTAAAGAACCATAACACAATACATGGTATACAAGTATTGCTTAATAAATAATTCCCATAACTGAACAAAATTATGATGGTGATAGGGTTCTCCAGGCTAGTAAACTATACCTTTCAGAAGAGATCTGGCCACAACCTATTTTTGTAAATAAAGTTTTATTACAGCACAACCAAGTCTAGTGTTTATGTACTGTCTATGACTCCTTTCAAACTACAAAAGAAGATTTGAACAGTTGTGACAGAGACTGTATGGCCCACAAAGCTAAATATATTTACTATCTGGCTTCTTGTGTGTGTTAGTTGCTCAGTTGTGTCTGACTCATTGTGACCCCATGGACTGTAGACTGCCAGTGTTCTCTGTCCATGGAATTCTCCACATAAGAATACTGAAATGGATTGCCATTTGCTTCTCCGGGGGATCTTCCCAAGTCAGGGATCGTATCCAGATCTCTTGTATTGCAGGCAGATTCTTTACCATCTGAGACACCAAAGATTTATTTCTAAGGTATGAGGAAAGAATCTCGGCAGCTGAATCTTGAATTTATCACCTTTTGATGTGAGAATTTTGCTTATAGAAGGGATATTACCATATGAAGTATCAATTTATATTATTCTAATTTGAAAAATAACTATTGAAGCTAGAAATAATAATAATTACTCTATCAGCCCAGAGTTCTTGCAAATTTTGGTCACTAGCATAAAAAGAGCCAGACATTAGCCTGAAAAATTTAGCAGAGTCGTTTCATTATTTTTACTGAAAATAACCTAGATTTCTGAACATTAAAAGTAAATAATAATAAGTGCTTACTACTTGCCAGTGTCAGAGTATGCAGTAATCTCTAATTCAATGGATTATTATTTAATCTGAGATACAATATTCATTTTCTTTGTGTTTTTATATTTTCTGAAAATTTCACAGTGACCCAATGTGTTTTTTGATTTAAAATATACCAAAGAACTTTTTACAAGTGGAAAGGCAGACAAATCTAGCCACCTAGACACATTTAATTTAATCTGCCATAACTCTGGTCATTGAGCAATTTAGGAATGTTAAAGAAAGTCAAAGATAATAAAGGAGAGATGAGGCCAACCATGGGGTTATCCATGATGAAAGAGGAAAAGATACAAATAAAAGTAAATAGCTTAAGGAAGCAGACAATAATAAGGCAAATCATTATCATAGTCAAGCTAAGAAGATTCCATGGAAGAAAAAGAATGGGTTAGAAGTCATTCACTATCTCAAGTGCAATGACCAAGAAGGAAAAGGAATGAAATTAAACAAGAATTTGTACAAATCACAGAATATTTGAAGAAGAGCGCCATGAAAATATATTTGGTTTCATTGATAGGTAGAGCAAGAAGGTAAATGAAAGAAGAAAAGATTGTCAGAAATCATATTAGTAAGAACATGATTGATACAACCAATTTGAAGCTGGAAGAAAAATAAATGATTTTTCATGTTTATATTCCAAAGAGAACTGCTGCATGACTAGAGGAATGGAATATAAGATATGGAAATATAATTAAGAATAACTCTTTTATTCTGCACATGTGAGAAAGGAATGAAAAGAAGGTGGACAAGTTCTATAAAGCATCATCAAATGCTTTCTAAGGAAATCTCATGTGGCTTCTTAAAAGTTGACAAGGAGGAGAAACAGGTTTTTTACTTGCCAGTATCTAAAGGGGAAAAAAAAAAGTCAAATTCACAGTGATGAACCAAAGAAAGTGAAGGCAAAACTAATGTGGGGGACTGTCACAGCTTCAGCACTGAGAATGTTACTGAACCAAACTTAGGTCCAGTCTCTGGCACGCAGTAAAGTCAATCTACTGATGCCAGGTTGTGGTGAAGGAAAGTGCAGCGTTTATTGCAAGGTACCAGACCAGAGTTCTGGGCAGCTAATGCTCAGAAAGCCTGAACTCCCCAAAGGTTTCAGGGAGACATTTTTAAAGTCCAGGTGAGGGAGGGGAGTCCCAGGATCTGTGATCAACTGGTGCACAATTCTCTGACTGGTTGATGGTGAGAGTGCTGTCAAAGGGGTTAACATCATGGATCCTCAGGTTCCAAGCAGGCTGGAGCTCCATGCCCATGGTCATTGAGTAGCTAACTTCTTCTATTTGTTACAAAACAACTCAGGAAATATGCATCAGATATTGTTTATCTACTAACATATACTTCAGGGAGGAACTAAAGATTTTCTGCTTGCCACATGGCTCAATTACTGTTTAAACTGCTACCAGTTCTCCTGACCCAGCTGCTACTTACATCACTAAATGTGCAAGTCTTTTCAGTCGTTAATTGTTTAGTCAGACTTTTGTGTCTCAGAGGAGGCCTAGGAGACTAGAGTTTTTCTACAAACAAAAGGCTGGCAGAGGACATGGAGGGAGGGGCCATCACAGGAAGACTGCATAGAGTTCTGCTGTTTACAAGAGTCCCACCAAGCCCCTTGTACTTTGTCACTAAGTCATGTCACTAAGCCATGGACTGTAGCCTGCCAGACTCCTCTGTCCTTGGGATTCTCCAGGCAAGAATACTGGTGTGGGTTGCCATTGGATTGAACCCAGATCTCCTGCATTGCAGGCAGGCTCTTTACTGCCTGAGCCTCCAGGGAAGCTCCAATAAACCCCTCAGCCCTAGTCAAATCCTTGACGATTAGGTCCCACCAGAGGAACTGAGAAAGGACAGTAACTGCTATCTCCTTGTTCCGTCTTAGCAAAGAGATCTACTCAGCAGATTATCTGCTCCTTAAAAGAGAACACTTAATCCACAAAGCCTCTTTACCTTAAAGCCCAAATATAATAGATCAAATGCCCTCTCTTCTTCTGCACAAAAGGTAAGAGGGTGAAAGATACAATGGACATGTGCTTCTCCCCACAGATGACAAAGAAAGATTGACAGGGAGACCAGTGGTGACAGAAAAGATCTTCACCAGGGACCTTTTCAAGCACCTTTGAGAACATTTCAGCTTCTTCCTTCCAGCCTGGAGAAAGCACACACACACACACACACTATTTTTTTTTTCAATTGAAGAAAAATTATAAAATGATTGGCCCAGGATCCACACATATTCAAAGAAGTTAAATGCTTTTATCTGGGGTTTTTCTGATAATCTAAAATATTTTGGGGGAAATCCCATGATCGACTAGTGGTTAGGAATTGGTGCTTTCATTGCAGTGGCCTGAGTTTGATTCCTGGTCAGGGGACTAAGATCCCACCAACATTTTATTGTGGCCAAAAATAATAAATAAATAAATATTAAATATTTTTAAAAGGATAACATAATACACTTTCTATGACTTCCTTCTTGCCTCACTTCTTAACACCTGTAAAATAGTGAACTGAAGTTGTATCATATTTGTCCTTCTTTATGCAGAAAGTAAAGTTTTGAACTCAATCCACCCCTATCTGTGATTAGGAAGAACCAGTAATAATGACTAGGGCTATGTTGCAGATACTACCTTCATTATTTCATCAACACACACACACACACACACACACACTCACACTCACACTCACATATATACACACATATATGGGGCTTCACTGGTGGCTCATATGATAACGAATTCACCTGTAATGCCGGAGACCTGGTTCAGTCTCTGGGTTGGGAAGATCCCCTGGAGGAGGGCATGGCAATCCACTCCAGTGTTCTTGCCTGGAGAAGAGGAACCTGGTGGGCTACAGTCCATGGGATCGCAAGGAGTCAGACACGACTGAGTAGCTAAGCCCAGCACACATACATATATATGTGTATATGTACAGGAAATTGTTACTTGCACTTGACAGAGAAGGAGACTTAGGGAGGCTAAATAACTCGCCCAGGTTTCACAGCATGTAGCATCAAAGTTTGAATCTGGTCTTCCTGGCTTCCTTGCGCTTATTGTTCTGCTACACTGCCAAAAGAAGTAGCAGAAAATATTTTTCTGCTTTGTAAAACAGGGATTCTTGGACATTTGACAGGAACAGAGCCTCTTGATGAAAGTGAAAGAGGAGAGTGAAAAAGCTGGCTTAAAACTCAACATTTAAAAATCTAAGATCATGGCATCCAGTCCCATCACTTCATGGCAAATAGATGGTGAAACAATGAAAACAGTGTCAGACTATTCTCTTGGGCTCCAAAATCACTGCAGATTGTGACTGCAGCCATGAAAATAAAAGATGCTTGCTCCTTGGAAGGAAAACTATGACTAAACTAGACAGCATGTTAAAAAACAGAGGCATTACTTTACTAACAAGGTCCATATACATAAAGCTATGGTTTTTCCAGTAGTCATGTATGGATTGTGAGAGCTGGACCATAAAGAATGTTGAGTGCTGAAGAACTGATGCTTTTGAACTGTGGTGTTGAAAATACTCTTGAGAGTCCCTTGGATTGCAAGGAGATCAATCTAGTCATTCCCAAAGGAAATCATCCCTGAATATTCATCGGAAAGACTGTTGCTGAAGCTGAAATCCAGTACTTTGGCCACTTGACGCGAAGAACTGACTCAATAGAAAAGACCCTGATTCTGGGAAAGAGTGAAGGCAGAAGAAGAAGGGGATGGCAGAGGATGAGATGGCTGGATGGCATCACCGACTTGATGAACATGATTTTGAGCAAGCTCTGGGAGTTGGTGATGGACAGGGAAGCCTGGCGTGCTGTAGGCATGGGGGTCACAAAGAGTCAGACACGATTGAGCGACTGAACTGAACTAAAAAATATAATTAAGGAAAGAACTTCTCTCTGAGGAGCCTTAGGCTTCTTTATAAAGCATTAGTGTTAATGGTGCTTAGTAATTTATTTTCTAAAGGCTAAAATGAGGGGAATTTTAATGCTTTTATTTTGCAAGAGGTAAAACTCATTACTTGTCAGAGAATATGAAAATCATTATTGTTCAAAAAAATTAAAGGCATTCAGGAAAGCAATGAATTCTACTTTAATAGGATATGTCAGGCATATGCTAATAGAGCTCATTCTATTTCCTTCACTGAAGAATGATGATAGAATATCTTACCAATATTGTATAAAAGTTTGTATTTTTCAATGAAGCACTTTTCAACCTACAATCTTCAGGGCTGTATTTACCACAGTAGGTAAGTGAAAACATGATATTCATTTGTTTTAGCCTAGAAAAAGCTTGTAACTTAGTCAGGAATAAAACATACTTCAGGAAAACTTGAAAAGCAATTTTGAGTCAATAATATACATAAAACAGATAATCAGAACACATAAGATAGCCCATATATGAACTGAATTTCTTTTCTTTCAAAAAAGCTATAGCATAATTACCAGTACAATATGAAGTACTGCAAATATATTACTTGGTACCTAAGTTTATGGCATCCAGTCCCATCACTTCACGGCAAATACATGCAGAAATAATGAAAACAGTGACTGACTTTATTTTCTTGGACTCCAAAATCACTGCAGATGGTGACTGCAGCCATTAAATTAAAAGATGCTCCTTGGAAGAAACGCTATGACTAAGCTAGACAGCATATTAAAAAGCAGAGGCATTACTTTACCAACAAAGGTCCATATAGACAAAGCTATGGTTTTGCCAGTAGTCATGTATGGATGTGAGAGCTGGACCATAAAGAAGGCTGAGTGCAGAAGAATTGGTGCTTTTGAGGTCTTGGGTACCAAGCCAATGATCTGCCACAAAATGAGTTCTGCCATAGAACACTAGGCCAGCTTATGTTTTGGTTCAAGCATAACAAATCTTACAACACAACAGCTGTCATAAAGAATATTCATGTTTTAAGTCCTGAAGAGCAAGTTAATTTTATTTGTCATGTTAAAGCATAAAAGCTTCCTTCACCATGTTCCTGTGATACACTCATCTTCTGTAACCTCCAGCTCTTTTGATAATCACGCTGTATTTGTGCATCATTCACTTGAACATGTTTCCATAAATAGTTAAATTACTTCCCCAAGAAAGCTTGAGTCCCTAATGGTTATTAAAGCTCATTCTAACTTTCTCATTACTAGAACTTTGAGAGGTGTAATGAGGATTCTGAGGAAAATCAATTGTGAGTTGGATGTGCAATTATCAGGATCTTTAGCATATATGCAATAAGTAAATAAGCATGGAAGAGTCTTACTGTGAATGAATTCCAAATAAAACAAATGATAGAACTATAGTTGAAGCCGTAGATTATTTCTCACCAGGTGCTGTGAGAATATTGAATCACACTGTAGTTTTTAGTTTTGTTTTTGTTTTGTGATTTTTTTTTTCTGTGTATTCTCTGAAACAATTGGAAAATGCCCCAGGAATAACATTAAGACAAATAATTTATGCCACACAAATCATTAAACCATAAGCAACTTCATTAAGTAGCTTCCCATTGGTAGCCTCAACTAAAACAGCTGGCCTGACTGTTGGATACTGAAGAAAAAGTAAAATTCCTTTTGCAATCTAAATCCCTTCTTTCAGACTTATAATGAGTTCCTTTATTTAAAGCAATCCAAGGGAAAAAAAGGCAGCCTATATAATGCTGACAAGTGGGGTCTGGGAAAATTCCAATCAAACATTTGCTTTAATGATGACAATATCAATAACAATAATTAATATTTTTTAATGTTAAATGTCAAACACTATTCTCAGTACTTTATTTTTATTAACTTTTTAAATTTTCACACAATCTCTATAAATATAATTGTTCTGGCTATACAATATGAGGGCTTCCCAGGTGGCACTAGTGGTAAAGAACCCACCTACCAATGCAGGAGATTCAGGTTCGATCATTGGGTTGGGAATATCCCTTGGAGGAGAGCATGGAAACCCACTCCAGTATTCCAGCCTAGAGAATCTCATGGACAGAGAAGCCTGGTGGACTATGGTTCATAAGGTTGCAAAGAGTTGGACATGACTGAAGAGACTTTAGTATTCACACAGTGTGAGAGTCCCAGTGCCAAGGGGAACGCAGAGCTCTTTGTTCAAGGGCAACAGTCTCTCTCTTACCCTGTCATGGTGGGTTTTTGGTGTTTTCTTGTTTTTTTGTTTTTTGTTTTTTTTTTTTTGCTGTTTGATGCTGGGCTCCCTTGTGAGAGGGCTAGAAAAGTGGTGATAGTGGTAAGGTACCAGCCTGCCAATGCAGGAGACATAAGAGACTGAAGCGACTTGGCATACTCGCACGGAGGATAGTTAAACAGGTAGCTGTAGAAGTCACAGCTGCTGTTGTTGTTTTAGTCGCTAAGTCATGTCCAATTCTTTGCAACCCCGTGGATTGTAGCCCATCAGGCTTCTCTGGCCATGGGATTTTCCTGGCAAGAATACTGAAGTGAGTTGCCATTTCCTTCTCCAGGGGATCTTCTCAACCCAGCGATCAAACCCATGTCTCCTGCTTGACTGGTGGATTCTTCACCACTGAGTTCCCAGGGAAGTAGAAGACCATAGACAGAGAAACCTAAGAAAATTTGGGAGGCCACTGTATAAGTTAAGGATCACTCAAGTAAGCTATCAGAATGTCATGGAACAAAGTAAACATGCTTAACTATAAAGTCATGAATAAAAGCACCAGATATAGGTGAAAGAAAAGTGATGTAAGCCTGACATCTACTCAAAGAAGGGTAACTTTTCCTCTCCTGAACTTTCCTTTTACTGTGAAGTTGTAACCCACTAAATCCTCGGGGCAGAGCTCCTTCGCCTGCCCACTTGCCACTCTTACAAGTATCCTCTATTAATAAATCAAATTCTTGTCTATCACTTTGTCACTCACTGAATTCTTTCTGGGATGAGACATCAAGAACATGAGCTTCATTAAGTCCTGAAACCAGATGTGTGACTTTAGTTATAAGACCATGGATTTTGGTCAAGTTCAAGTCCCAGCACATGTGTTCAAGCACCAAACTGAGGTGAATGGTTTCATTTGTCCATGGGGATCCAACCTGGAGTATTATGTTTCTCTTAAAGACAAGGCAATTGAGGACAAAGAAAGAAAATCTTCATCTGGACAGGAGAGCTAGTTCAGAGAAGGGCACATGATGCAATCACAGCCAATGAAACAGGACAAAATATTGTTGGAAATCCTGAGAAGAAAACTCACTTTTCTAATTGGACTTAGAATGTGTGGTCAACGGCAGCTACCACTGTAATCCTTCTATGTGAAGTTGAGTCAAAAAGCAATGAAGACAGAAGCAAAAGATGGTGGCAGAAATTGGATCTGTGAGCTGTTATAGATTTCTGGTTATGACATACTTTCTTTGGATTTGTCAGTTACATAAGTTCATTAAATTCCATCTGATTCTAGACTCACTTGCATCATAGGTTTCTGTTAGAAAAATGCTCCTCTCCCTCCTAAAAAAGGTTCAGAACCTAATCTCCAGAGCCTGTAGATAAGTTGTCTTACATGGCTAAAGGGACTTTGAAGATTTGATTAAGGTCATTGGTGGTGTTCAGTTGCTAAGTCATGTTTGACTCTCTGTAACCCTATAGATTGTAGCAATGCCAGCCTTCCCTTCAAAATATCCTGAAGTTTCCTCAAACTCATGTCCATTGGGCTGATGCTATCCAACCATCTCATTCTGTTACACCCTTCTCCTCCTGTCCTCAGTCTTTCCCAGCATCACATCAGGGTCTTTTTCAATGAGTCAATTCTTCACATCAGACAGCCAAAGTATTGGAGCTTTGCCTTCCAGCATCAGTCCTTCCAATGAAAATTCAGGGTTGAGGCCTCCCTAGTGGTCTAGTGGTTAAGAATCTTCTTTGCAATTCAAGGAACACAGGTTTGATCCCTGGCCGGGGAAGATTCCACATACCACATGGTAACAAAGCCAATGTGCCACAACTACTGAGCCCTTGCACCCTATAGCCTGTTCTCCACAAAAAGAGAAACCACCTCAATGAGAAGCCTGTGCACCACAATTAGAGAGTAGCCTCCATCACTGCAACTAATGAAATCCTGAGAGCAGAAACCAATACCCAGTGCAGCCAAAAATAAATAAATAAATAGATATTCTTTAAAAGACAAAAGGGTTGATTTCCTTTAAGATTAACTGGCTTTATCTCCTTGCAGTCCAATGGACTCTCAAGAGTCTTCTCCAGCACCACAGTTTGAAAGCATCAATTCTTTAGCACTCAGTCTTCAACTCTCACATCCATACATGACTACTGGGAAAATCAGTTTTGACTATACAGGCTTCTTTTTAGAAAACTGATGTCTGCTTTTTGATACATTGTCTAAGTTTTTCATAGCTTTTCTTCCAAGGAGCAAGCATTTTTTAATTTCATGACTGCCTTCACCATCCACAGTGATTTTGGAGCCCAGAAAAATAAAAGTAGTCACTGTTTCCAGTTTTTCTCCATCTATTTGCCATGAAGTGATGAGAACAGATGCCATGATATTAGTTTTTTGAATGCTGAGTTTTAAGCCAGCTTTTTCACTCTCCCCTTTCACCCTCATCAAGAGACTCTGTAGTTCCTCTTTGCTTTCTGCCATTAGAGTGGTATCATCTGCTTATCTGAAGTTGTTGATATTTATCCTGCCAATCTTGGCTCCAGCTTGTGATTCACCCAGCCTGGCATTTTGCATGTGTACCCTGCACATAGGTTAAAAAAGCAAGTGACGATATACAGCCTTGACATACTCCCTTTCCAGTTTGGAACCAATCTATTGTTCTAACTGTCCTAACTGTTGCTTCTTGACTTGCATACAGGTTTCTCAGGAGACAAGGCTCATAAATTCAGGAGATTATAAGGGTGGGCTCAGAGTAATCTCAAGGATTCTTATAAGAGGGAAGCAAGAGGGTCAGAGTCAAAGAAGTGATGACTAAAACAGGTTGGAGTGATATGGGGCCATGAGCCACCTGGGAAAAGCTAAGAAAGGGTTTTTCCCTGAGAGTCTCCAAAGAACTCTGCTAATCTTTTTTAGCCTTCTGAACTTCAGAACTCTAAAATAATAAATGTTTGTTGTTTTAAGCTGTTAAATTTGTGATAATTTGTTACAACAACAACAGGAAACTAATAGAACATCTCTTGAAGAAAAAGTCCTGACACATATTTATACTAAGATACAAGGTAGGAGATTACAATTTATTTAAATGTAAAAGAAAAAATGTGAAGAACTTGCTGTCAATAACAATAACATAAATTTGTTTTCCATTTTCTACTTCCTTCCATCAAAATACACTTCCAGGAAGGTGGTTATCATGTACTGCCTTATCACTATTAATATTTGATTATAATTGTGCCCAGTATTTTTTATATTCTGAAGAATTTATTGATTTGTTCTTATAAATTTTTCTAATAAATTCTTAAGAATTTGACAAGTTGTAATATCTAGTGATAAAGTCACTCTGAGAGATTCTAAAATTTCAGGAACAGATACACTAGAATGGAGGTACCCTCAAACTTTCTTCAGCTCCCTACACCCGTGAGTGATATAGCACAACCAGAAACAACATTTTAAGCACATGGCCTGCTCCCTTCCTGCCCTCATTGTGAATCTCATCATCAACAATAGCTGTTAAGTTGTGATGAGAGCAGAGACATATAGAATCCTATGTCTGTTAACTTGACTATGAAAGTGAAAGTGAAGTCGCTCAGTCGTGTCTGACTCTTTGAGACTCCATGGACTATAGCTTACCATTCTCCTCCTCCTCTAGGATTTTCCAGGCAAGAGTACTGGAGTAGGCTGCCATTTCCATCTCTAGGAGATCTTTCCAACCCAGGGATCGAACTCAGGTCTCCTGCATTGCAGACAGACGCTTTCCTGTCTGAGCCACCAGGAAGGCAGAACAATTCAGGATTTGAATGTCTTTGGAATCTTATCTAGAGTGTTAACCAGCTTCCTTGCTGAAAGATTATTGCAAGCATCTCTGCTTGCAATATATTTGCACAAAAGATACAGAAGACTCCTAATACAAAGTCATCCTCAGGAAAAAGCTCCCCAGAAACTGCTTGAGGAGAGAGGCAGTTCGTAAGACAGCATGGAATGTTTCACTCAGAATTTTGCTGTGGTCCAGCCCCATGGGCTAGGATCTGGTTCTGGAAAGGAAGAAGCTACAACTCTAAGAAGAATGAAATGATGCAGAAGTCCTTCAGAGGAAATAAACATGAGAAAGTATAAACTGGAGCACTGGCACAGGGGATTCGGCCCTTGTTAATACTCAGAGCCTTGTTAATACTGAGAGCCTTGTTAATATTCAGCTTTGATACACGGATGGCTGAAGTGCCTCAGCATCAGCCAGGATGGAACCTAGCTCCCAGGAGGAGAAAGGTGGAGGCCCAGTACACCCAGCTCCCACAACAGCAGGAGCCAAGATAAAAGAGTGAAGGCAAAGAAACAAAGTTCTCTCTTAAAGAGGACTGGGAGGCAGAGGGGAGGGGGGATGGGACTTCGAAAGTGTCAGAAATATCTGATAAAAATAAGGAGCCAGAAAAATATAGCTTGCTACTGTGCAAGTTTCTTGATTTTTACTCCCAAGGACCAAATAAAACACCATTACTGATAATGTAGTTTTGATCCTTCGGCTAATTTACCTTTGCCATATGCATACAAGCAGCCCAAGGCTGCTACTGTACTTCTACATCCCTTCTCTCTCTCTCTCTCTCTCTCTCTCTCAGTCTCTCTCTTTGAATCCGCTCTGGTATACATGCACAGGCACACACTTTTATTTGAGCCCTTGAATTTTAGCCGTTTATATAATACATATTTGTCATTTCAAGGAGAACTGATTACAAGTGGGAGAAACAGCTGCTTAAGAATCAACTAGGGTTACCAGTGAAGAGAGCTGCCCTATCTGTTTCAAGGCTAGGAATGGATAAAGGCTGTTGATAACCAGGGAGGAGAATTTGTCCAAACTGTTAGAGAAACTTTGTACATTTCAAGGCAGGAGGGGAAGTGGCAGTGAGTAGGCATGTGTTGTGGAAGGTTAGTTGTGTTACCAGATGCTCTCCAGATTCTTGGACAGCAATACCATAGAAAGGAGTATCTCTCCCACAAGACTCTAGGGCAAGCAGAGCTTTTTATTGATAGAATAACTTATACACAAAGGAGAAGGCAAGAATGAGTGCCAGCTCCCTGAGAATTTCAGAAAAGGGGTTTTCAAGGCAGTGTGAGGGAGAGAATCACAGGGTACCTGATCAGCTTGTGCTCAGTTCTCGGACTGGCTGGCATCAAGGTGAAGTTTTAAGTATCATCAACCTCCTGGCTTTAACTGATCTGGGGTCTACATGCTTTGTCAGCAGTTTTCATCCTGTGTGTGGGTAGAGAGGGTCTGCTTCCTACAAAAGCAAGTTAGGAATGTGTGTCAGGCACTTATATCTTTCAGGAAAGTGGAGTTTGGTGATCCTGCTATACAGTTGCACTTTTGTCCTTTGGAAACAATGAACATGTACTGGTGAAATGAAGATAGAGCTATTTTTCACTCCTGTGGATCCTTGGTTATTGTCTCAGATGCCCAGGCCTCTACACACTTTGTTTTACTGGGCTTGTTAGGCTGGTTTGCTGAAGATTGTTCCCCATCCTTGTCCAAGATGGCTACAGTCCTGTATTCCTGTCTCAGTTGGTGGTAGTGGGAAAAGAAGGGCAAGAGAGATTAGTTAATAATAATTTTTTTACCTATAAATGAAATTTATTATTTTCAGTAACAACGAGTTAAGGCCCTTGCTCAATCACAGGTCCCATAGAAGCAGAGCATGGGGCCTCTAAGGCCATGTCTATTGAATGTAAAGAGATTCTTACCAGGCGATGAAGGAGAACAGAAATTCAAGGACCAATACTGTCTATGGACCCAGTGTGGCGCCCATTCCTCTCTGGTTTGGTAGTAAAACTTCTTTTTCCTATATTTGGGTACTAAATGATTACTTTAAAAGGAAAGAAGAAAGGAAGGAAACCAAGATGACCTTAAGTTACCTTCAGTTAGACTAAATGTTAGATAGGCTGTTCCTGACTACAGGTCCCTGATTTCTCTTTCCTTAGAACATTGACTTTAGACAACTTGTAATTTTAAATTGTTTCTTTTGCCCCTTTGAGATATAAATCTTTGCAGATTTATAAATCTACAATCCAGGCAATGTCATTCTCAAACTCCTGGTAGTCATCCCTTTTCTTCAAGAAAGCTAGGGTTCTGAAGAAGGGTGGGAACTGAACTTTAATGAGGGACAATTTACAGATACAGATGGCCTATTCCCACTGACCAATCTTCCTGTGAATGTCCTCCAGCACTTTTCCTTTAACTTGCCCCAGCATTTAAAGATATTCATGTTTTTTGGTTCAGCAGAGTTGAGCTAAATCTTTTCCTGCTATTGAAATAATTTTGATTTCTATTTATCTTGAATAGTCTCTTCCTTTCTTTTTAACTAATCTGGTACAATTTTCCTTTAACTATAATTTGGAGGTCTGGGGGTCACTCTTTCCATAACTTTGGCTGTGTCCTCAGCTCCATATATCCAGTCTGTCCTTATCTAACTGAAATATTGCTGGGATTACTCCTATCTGTTTCTCTTAACTGCTAGGAGAGTTGTGTCCTTAGAGTGATTATAAGAAATAGAATTAAATGCAGGCAACATTTCAACTAGGTGGTGCAGTGGTAAAGAATCCACCTACCAATACAGGAGACACAAGAGATGCGGGTTCAATTGCTCTCTCAAGAAGATCCCCTGGAGGAGAAAATGGCAACCCACTCTGGTATTCTTGACTGGAAAATTCCATGGACAGAGGAGCCTGTCAGGCTACAGTCCATGAAGTGGAAAAGAGACAGAAATGACTTAGCAAATGAGCCTGTGTGCACACACACACACAAAACATTTCCACCTAGGCAGCGCCCTTGGGCCTCTCTTCTATTTGCCTTTTCCCAGGCTGTCTGGCTGGCCAGAAAGCTCCTTACATTCATTGTTTCAACAAGTATTTATTGAACTCTTGTTTTATGTCATGTGATAGGAAAAGGCTTAGGGCTTTCCAGGTAGCGCTAGTGGTAAAGAACCTGCCTGTCAATGCAGGCAACTTAAGAAACATGTGTTTCATTTCTGGGTAAGGTAGATCCCCTGGAGGAGTGCATGGCAACCGATTCCAGTATTCTTGTGTGGAGAATCACATAGACAGAGGAGCCTGGCAGGCTACAGTCCATGGGATCACAAAGTGTCAGAAATGACTGAAGCGAATTAGTACGTACACGCACTCATATTGTCCATCTAAATAAATTCACACTAAGGAACACTCTATTCAGGATTAGGAGATTCCAAACTCTCTCACACAGAAATGAGGTTTTCTAAAAGTAATACATTGTATTTTAAAACACAGCTTCTCTAAAGTATGATTGACACATGCTGCTGCTGCTGCTACTTAATGAAGACAAATCAATAAGTTTGGGGATATGTATACACCTGAGGAAGAAAAGCTATGACTAACCTAAACAGCATATTAAGAAGCAGACATTACTTTGCCATCAAAGGTCTGTCTAGTCAAAGCTATGGTTTTTCCAGTAGTCATGTACGGATGTGAGAGTTGGACTATAAAGAAAGCTGAGTGCTGGTGCTTCTGAACTGTGGTGTTGGAGAAGACTCTCGAGCATCCCTTGGACTGCAAGGAGAGCCAGTCAGCCCATCCTCAAGGAAATCAGTCCTGAATATTCACTGGAAAAACTGATGCTGAAGCTGAAACTCCAATACACTGGCCACCTGATGCAAAGAACTGACTCATTGGAAAAGACCCTGAGGCTAGGAAAGATTGAAGAAAGGCAGGAGGAGAAGGGGACGACAGAGGATGAGATGGTTGGATGGCATCACTGACTCAAAGGACATGAGTTTAAGCAAGCTTCAGGAGTTAGTGATGGACAGGGAAGCCTGGAGTGCTGCAGTCCATGGGGTCACAAAAGTCAGACATGACTGAGTGACTGAACTGAACTGAACTGATACACCTGTGAAATATCATCAGCATCAAGGCCATAAACATGACAACTATCTCCAAAAGTTTCCTCCCATCTTCTTTATTATTATTATCATTTATTTTGCTGTGTGTGGTTAGGGCAATTAACATTAAATCCACCTTACTTAAAATTTAAATATGCAACACAGTATTATTAAAAGGCACCATGATGTATAGTACATCTGTAGAACTTATTTTATCTTCCATAACTGAAACTTTATACCATTTGACTATCACTTCTTCATTTGTCCTTCCTTCTTGTCCCTGGCAATCACTATTATACTCTCGGATTCTGAGACTGACTGTCTTAGATTCCACATATAATGTGATCACAAAATGTTTGTCTTTCTATGCCAGGCTTATTTCACTTTGTATAATGTCCTCTAGGTCCATCCATGTTGTTGCAAATGGCAGGATTTCCTTCCTTTTTAACACTGGATAGTATTCCATTGTATGGATAGACTATATTCCCTTATCCATTTACTCCTCAATAGAGGGGCATTAGGTTATTTCTATACCTTGGTTGTTGTGAATAATTCTACAATGAAAATGAGAGTGCAGATATCTCATTGGCATTCTGATCTAAATTTCTAAAATAATAAATTCTTAGCCTAGAAGAATGATAATCCAATGAGTAATTTAAAAAGTCAAAGGGCAAAAAAAATAAATAAATAAATAAAATAAAAAAAAATAAAAAAAAAATCAAAGGGCAAAGACTATCGAAAGGCAGGTTGCATAAACATCTACCAAAATATTGTGCACACAGTCATGTTCTTGATTCTCACCACCAATGGGAGATACTACTATACACTGTTAAAAATGTCTACATGACTGATGAAGGATCTGGAAGCATATTATAATGCTTCACACTTTAGAATTTATTCCTCTTATATTCTATGGCAAAGAAATGAGAGTGGTTATCAGCTTGGCATTTTGTTGATTAAATCAAGTTACCACAGCAATGCAAGTCAAAAATATCTTCCCCTAAAGAAAACCTTTAATAGCCTATCATTCATGTTTAAGGAGAGAAATAAAAAAAGAGGAAAAATATTACATTTGTAAGAGGAAGATAAAATTCCATTGTATTCAAGTATTTCAAGCATAAAGCCTTCTAAAATCCTCTGTCTTCTAATCGCTCCGCTCTATGGGAATAAACTGTTCCCTGTTTGAAAAGCAATTAACTCTTTCAGATCTCAAAGGGGAGAAAAATGTTGTTTATCACTCATCTTCTGGATTAGGCTTGAGATGTTTAAGACTATAACACATCCAATGATCCCTCTTTGGGGTTGTTTTCTGCCCTTAGGATGGCATTTTGATGTTTTATGACAACATTTTATTCAAGGAAAAGAGGAAAAAATATTGCAAATATTTGAGTATTTCACACTGATAGTATCTCTGTGATTTCAGCAAAAGGCTTTGGCAAGTTTCTCCACATAATGATTGCACTCATACAAATATTAAACCACAGAACCAAGGACAGTAGAGCCAGAACTTACTAGTTGTATTTTGAACCCTGTTTATTGTTGAAACTCTTTTAGAGACTAAATTAAGCAATCTTTTTAGGTTCTTCATGTCTTGTTATTATAAGTCATTGTAGCATCAATAAATAAGTAGAGGAGAAAGCAGTTTAATAAAGATCACAGAATTTGGAGCCATAGGTACCTGAGAAAACATCTCAGTTTCATTGTTTAAGCCTCCTGTGACTTTGGGTAGGTTACGCTCTAAGGTCATTTTATCATTTAAAAGATAGCTATTAAAACCTACCCCAAAATATTATTTAGGAATTTGGAGAATGAATATCACAGTGCCTGGCATACTGTTAGTATTGCATAATTATGTGATTGTCAACTCTTATTATTACATTGATCCAGTAAAATTGATCTGAGGTTGTCATTCCATCATAAGAGGAACATGACTAGAAAGTAAGGCAGGTTATCATTTTATTAGTGAAATAATGAACTTCACAGAAAAGCTATTGTGAGCTTTGCTACTTTACAATAAAAGAGAATGGGCTTAATAATTTAGCTTCCTCCTGGTAATAGTCCTGTCACTGAAGAAATTAGTGAAGGGGTTCAGAGTGAGCATCCCTAAAATGTGCCACTTGGCATGTGGATTATTTTGGACTGAAAACA
The DNA here is from genome assembly GCF_019320065.1 of Cervus canadensis. Classification (NCBI taxonomy): domain Eukaryota; kingdom Metazoa; phylum Chordata; class Mammalia; order Artiodactyla; family Cervidae; genus Cervus; species Cervus canadensis. Next base: position 54,543,598 of record NC_057390.1, on the reverse strand, counting down.
ATCAAGGCCCACATGACTTAAGAAAAGTTTTTACCTCCATGTTAACTGCTTAAGATAATTTAAATAGAGGGTCTGGTCCAGGAAAATAGATATCACCAAAGATCACAAAAAGTATGGTATCAATCTGTGTGTTGTGCCAGACGGAACATGGCAAGGCCTGTTTTGTTCAAATTTCACTCTGTGTCCCATTGTCTCTGCAGGGCATGACAAACATGTGTGTACCAAATATTTGCTCTCCCCATTTTCCTGTGAATGATCTTTCTCCTCTTTGAAGTCCTAGAGCCCTATTCCCTCCTCCCTAGCTCAGGAATGTGTCTCAGTCTCAATTGCCTGTCAGTCCAGGACCTTTTCATGTCTATATGTATCTCCTGTATGTGTGAAATTACATTTGTTTCTCTGTTCTGTTCAGTCACTCAGTTGTATCTGACTCTTTGCAACCCCATGGACTACAGCACACCAGGCCTCCTTGTCCATTAGCAGCTCCCAAAGCTTACTCAAACTCATGTCCATCAAGTCAAAGCTGCCATCCAAACATCTCAGCCTTTTTCATCCCCTTCTCCTCCTGCCTTCAATCTTTCCCAGCATCAGGGTCTTTTCCTGTGAGTCAGTTCTTGGCATCAGGTGCCCAGAGTATTGAAGTTTCAGGTTCAACATCAGTCCTTCCAAAGAATATTCAAGACTGATTTCCTTTAGGATGAACTTGTTGGCTCTCCTTGCAGTCCAAGGGACTCTCAAGAGTCTTCTCCAACACCACAGTTCAAAAGAATCAATTCTTTGGCACTCAGCTTTCTTTATAGTCCAACTCGCACATCCATACATGACTACTGGAAAAATCATACCTTTGACTAGATTGATCTTTGTTGGCAAAATAATGTCTCTGCTTTTGAATATGCTGTCCAGGTTGGTCATAACTTTCCTTCCAAGGAGCAAGCATCTTTTAATTTCATGGTTGCAGTCACCATCTGCAGTGATTTTGGAGCCCAGGAAAATAAAGTCTGTCACTGTTTCCATTGTTTCCCCATCTATTTGCCATGAAGTGATGGGACCAGATGCCATGATCTTAGTTTTCTGAATGTTGAATTTTAAGCCAACTATTTCACTCTCCTCTTTTACTTCATCAAGAGGCTATTTAGTTCTTCTCTGCTTTCTGTCATAAGGGTGATGCCATCTGCATATCTGAGGTTATTGATATTTCTCCAGCAATCTTGATTCCAGCATGTGCTTCATCCAGCCCAGCATTTCTCATGATGTACTTGGCATATAAGTTAAATAAGCAGGGTAACAATATACAGCCTTGACGTACTCCTTTCCTGATTTGGGACCAGTATGTTGTTCCATGTCCAGTTCTAACTATTGCTTCTTGAACTGCATACAGGTTTCTCAGGAGGCAGGTCAACTGGTCTGCTATTCCCATCTCTTTAAGAATAAGATCCAGTTCCCTCTCAGTCAGTCTCTCCCATCAGGAAACTTCCATAAGCCTCTTATCCTTCCCCACTAGAAGGCAGACAGAATGAAACCACAATCACAGAAAGCTAACCAATCTGATCACATGGACTGCAGCCTTGTCTAACTCAATGAAACAGTGAGCCTGGCCATGAAGGGCCAATGAAGATGGACTGGTCATGGTGGAGAGTTCGGACAAAATGTGGTCCACTGGAGAAGGGAATGGCAAACCACTTCAGCATTCTTGCCTTGAGAACTCCATGAACAGTATGAAAAGGTAAAAAGATAGGACACTGAAAGATGAAGTTCCCAGGTCGGTAGGTTCCCAATATGTTACTGGTGATCAGTGGAGAAATAACTCCAGAAAGAATGAAGAGACAGAGCCAAAGCAAAAACAACACCCAGCTGTGGATGTGACTGGTAATGGAAGCAAAGTCTGATGTTATAAAGAGCAATATTGCATAGGAACCTGGAATGTTAGGTCCATGAATCAAGGCAAATTGGAAGTGGTCAAACAGGAGATGGCAAGAGTGAATGTCGATATTCTAGAAATCAGTGAACTAAAATGGACTGGAATAGGTGAATTTAACTCAGATGACCATTATATCTACTACTGTGGGCAAGAATCCCTTAGAAGAAATGGAGTAGCCATCATGGTCAACAAAAGAGTCCAAAATGCAGTACTTGGATGCAATCTCAAAAACGACACAATGATCTCTGTTTGTTTCCAATGCAAACCATTCAATATTGCAGTAATCTAAGTCTATGCCCTAACCAGTAATGCTGAAGAAGCTGAAGTTGAACAGTTCTATGAAGACCTACAAGACCTTCTAGAACTAACACCCAGAAAAGATGTCCTTTTCATTATAGGGGACTGGAATGCAAAAGTAGGAAGTCAAGAGATACCTGGAATTATAGGCAAATTTGTCCTTGGAGTACAAAACAAAGCAGGTCAAGGGCTAACAGAGTTTTGCCAAGAGAATGCACTGATCATTGCAAACACCTCTTCCAACAACACAGAGAAGACTCTACATATGGACATCACCAGATGGTCAATGCTGAAATCAGATTGATTATATTCTTTGCAGCCAAAGTTGGAGAAGCAACTTATACAGTCAGCAAAAACAAGACTGGGAGCTGACTGTGGCTCAGATCATGAACTCCTTATTGCCAAATTCAGACTTAAATTTAAGAAAGTAGGGAAAACCACTAGACCATTCAGGTGTGACTTAAATCAAATCCCTTATGACTATACAGTGGAAGTGACAAATAGATTCAAGGGATTAGATCTGATAGACAGAGCGACTGAAGAACATTTGTTTCTAACCTGATTTAATTATTAGACAGGCCAAAGGAATCTAGAAGGTTAGAGGTAAATGAAATTACCCACCCCTACTTTAGGGAATCAACCAGTCTTATCTGATAATAAAGAAAACACATGACTGGTCTTGAAAAATATACTCACTTTAGGGTGATGTAAAGACTCACCACTTTGGTTATTCACAAAAACAGCCAGAACATAACATATGAGTTACAAGAGAAAATAATTATCTTAAATAAATAATATTCCATATATATATATATATTTTTTTTTTTTTTTTCCCCTACCATAGCAACATGACTATAATGAACTGCTATGGGAATGATTGCAATGGCAACCCACTCCAGTAGTCTTGCCTGAAAAATCCCATGGATGGAGGAGGCTGATGGAGCCCATGGGATTCTCCAGGCAAGAATACTGGAGTGGGTTGCCATTTCCATCTCCAGGGGATCTTCCCAACCCAGGGATTGAACCCAGGTCTCCCACATTGCAGGCAGACGCTTTAACCTCTGAGCCACCAGGGAAGCCCAAAGTGAAAGTCATTCAGTCGTGTCTGACTCTTTGCGACCCCATGGACTATACAGTGCATGGAATTCTCCAGGCCAGAGTACTGGAGTGGGTAGCCTTACCCTTCTCCAGGGGATCTTCCCAACCCAGGGACTGAACTCAGGTTTCCCACATTGCAGGTAGACTCTTTATCAACTGAGCTATCAGGGAAGCCTGGTGGAAAACTCCCATGGATGGAGGAGCAGTCTATGGGATCGCTAAGAGTCAGAAAGACTGAGCAACTTCACTTTCACTTTTCACTTTCATGCATTGGAGAAGGAAATGTCACCCACTCCAGTGTTCTTGTCTGGAGAATCCCAGAGACAGAGGAGCCTGGTGGGCTGCCATCTATGGGGTCACACAGAGTCTGACACGACTGCAACGACTTAGCAGCAGCAGCAGCAGAGGACTGGTTGCAAATACAATAGATGGCTCAAAAGAATAGCATAACTAGACTTTGTAACAGACAAGGTAATAGTGAAAGTCAGTCAGGCTGTTCTAGTCTCCAAAGAATGTTCTATTGCCATACCTCCAGCCCAAAGACAGGGTCCCTTTAAGACCAAAAATTCTTGAGTAGTTTTTATCAAAGCATGCGTTAGTGGAACTCACCTCATAAGAAGCTTTAGGAGAAAATTTAGGGTAGCGGGTAAGAACAGAAGTTCTGATTCTACATTTCCTCATTCTGCCACTTTCTGGATGTATTACTTTGGACACGTTCCGTATCTTCTCTTACTTAGTTTCCTCATTTTAAAAATGATGACTATAAAAGAGAAATTATAATCACAAGTACCTTTTTTGTGTATTGACTGAGTTAATATGAGGAGAGCTCTTAAAACAGTACCCAACACACAGTAAATGCTCATTCTATTTGGCTATTTTCAACTTTTCATTTTTCTTTCTTGTCTTGGCCACTTGTTTCAACATCTGTTAATATATGGTTTCCCTGGCTATCAAGTAAACACAACTACATACCAAGTCACAAAACTTCCACTTCCTTTTTATCTGCAACAGTGAACAGCTCAACTCAGACCTTCTTCCAAAGCTTTCATTTATTCCCAAGTGAGAAGTTCTTGACTTCAACCATGATCACATTCCTTTTTGGCTCATGCTGTGTGTATGGCCAGACTTAGCTTTAAATTCTCAAGGTTGGAATCAGTCAATCAACCAAGCTAATCTCCTATCTATGGGCTCAGACACCTCTATCTCTCATCTTGGATTATCTAGTTCCATCATAAACTCATTTGACCAAAGTGCAGGTATCCTCTGCCCAATACAGAATAAACATATTCATTCATTTAATAAATATTTAGCAAACTGAGAAACAAACTGAATGATGGGAAATCAGAGGACAATGAGCCTTCAGTTGCTGGGTAAACAAGTAAGCATCTGACATTAGATGTATATATACAGACAGGGGGCTTCCCAGGTGGCATTAGTGGTAAAGAACCTGCTTATCAATGCAGGAGATGCAGGAAAGATGGGTTCAATCCCTGGGTTGGGATGATACCCTGGAGTAGGAAATGGCAACCCCCTCCAGTATTCTTGGCTGGAAAATTCCTTGGGCGGAGTGGGTGGGCTATAGTCCACAGGGTCACAAAGAGTCAGACACAACTGAGTGACCATACAGATGGGTGTTTGAATTGCATAGCCTGGCCTCACAACACTTTCAGAGGCTCTATCTGTGCGCAAGTTGAAATTGCCTGGTTCACAACATCTGCTTCTTAGGGGACCATGCTTTGCATAGCATAACTTTGGATCCTTGGGCACCCAGAGGTTACTCAAGGACAGCCCAGCTCACAGTCCTTTTTTTTTTTTCCTAAGATAATGATCTATGTCATTTAAAAACAAAGGAAAGAAAGAAAATAAATGACTTGGGCCAGTCAGACACCTTTGTAAATCTAAACTAAGAATGCTTGGATCCATTAGTGATAGGAGGTAAAGTGGAAGACGCTGTGAAGGAGAGTTCTATGCCATGGCAAGCTGTGTTAATTGCACATTAATCATTTGAAGTGTTGATTGCTGAAAGGAGTTGCAGGATTCACAGAGATTATACTCACAACAGTTTTACTGCAGGCAACAAGTATAGGTCAGCAATAGCAAAAGAAGAATATACATTAGAAGGGCTCAGACACAGGCTTCTTCGCCCTCCTTTTTCTGGATTGGGTCACATAGAATTCAGTCTATCTCCTGGTACCAAATCATCACTGATGTGCATGCAAAGCATCTCAGCACCAAGAAGCCCAAAGTCAACACATGCAGGAAATCTCTTGGAATGAGGTATCTGACCAGATTTAACCATTAAGATGCTGCTGACCCAAGTCATAAATCCAATTATTGTAACTAAACAATGCTGACAGGCTAGCACATTCTTCTCATGGATTCATGATTACAAAACATCACATAGTTTCAGTTAAGACATTCTATAGTGTTGACCAAGTGACATAGCTCTGGAGATAAGCGTGTGATCAATCAGACCATTGGAGACTGACACCTCTTATGCAGAAGTTCAAACCACAATTGAGTAGAAACTGAGTAAACATAGGAAGCTGCTCAATGAAAAGAGAAACAGAGAGAATATAGAAGCTAAAAGAAAAAAAAAGTAGGCAAGAGGTAGGGAGTAGAGGAGATGGCAGTTTTTAGGATTTTGTCCATCTTTAATTACTTTCAGATCTCATTTCATTTTCTTCTTATTCAACTAAGCTCATGTGTGCATGCTAAGTCATTTCAGCTGTGTCTGACTCTTTGTGACCCTATGGACCGTAGACCACCAGGCTTCTCTGTCCACAGGATTCTCCAGGCAAGAATACTGGAGGGGTGGCCATGCCCCCCTCAAGTAAGCTGAGAACCATTTCTTTATAAAGCAAGGAAAATAAAGGCAATATTCTAGGTAGATCTTTCTAGACATGGCAACTATACATTTCTGATCTGAGTTTCTAAGACAAATATTAAGGTTAACAAAGGTCAAAGAAGTCACACCCCTTTTGCTATGAATTCTCAATTAATCAAGAAATTTATAAAAGTAAGAGGATAGGCATCAAAAGATTAGTTTACTACAAGGAGGCAAATAAATTAGAATACTGTAGAATGCAAATCCTCTCAAGGCAACAGTTTCAAGAGCAAAAATACAGAAATATTTGAGAAATTAAGATGACTGTTTCCTTTTAGTCTTAGTAATCCAATAAATCAATTCTCACTTCTTAAGATATCATGAATTAGCAATAATAATCTTAATAAACTCAAAGTAAATGAAGTTGTTTCACAGGTATGTAAGAACAGGGGATTGAGGTTTTCATAACCAATGAATATAGTTGACACAGTAGAATATATTAATGATCTGTTAAAACATTACAGATAATACTTTTACCTTTAACTGAAGTTGAGAGGAAGCAGAATACAGGACTCCAAAATGCACCCATGGCATGTGGACTATTTTGAGCTAAAGACAATCATAGCCAAGCAGACTCAGAAAGAGTTTTGGTTTTGTTTATTTGTTGTTGTTTTTTTAATCTCCCCCTTAGCTGCCTAAAAGAATTTAGATAGAGTTCCTATTCCAGGAAGAGAGCTAGTATCAGAGATACACCAGAAAGACATATCTGTATGACAAGCAAACATTTGTTTACAGAATATTTGCTCTTCCCATATTCCCCTTGAATTATCTTCCTCACCAGTGAAATCCCCACCCTCTTCCCCTTAGCTCAGAATGGCTACAATCTCAGGTGCCTGACTATAAGAAAGCTTCATATATTTGGACTCCCATACATATGAAATTAAGTGTTTTCTGTTAATCCATTCTATCAACAACCTCAGCTATGTAGATGATCCCACCCTAATGGCAGAATGTGAAGAGGAACTAAAAAGCCTCTTGATAAAAGTGAAAGAGGAGAGTGAAAAAGTTGACTTTAAACTCAACATTCAAAAACTAACATTGCAGCATTCTGTCCTATCACTTCATGGCAAATAGAAGGGGAAAAGTGGAAACAGTGCCAGATTTTATTTTCTTGGGCTCCAAAATCACTGCAAACAGTGACCGGAGTCACAAAATTGAAAGACACTTGCTCCTTGGAAGAAAAACTGACAAATCTAGACAGTGTATTAAAAAGCAGAGACATCACTTTGCCAACAAAAGTTCATATAGTCAAAGATATGGTTTTTCCAAAAGTCATGTACAGATGTGAGAGTCAGATCATAAAGAAAGCTGAGCACTGAAGAATTGATGCTTTCAAACCGGTTCTGGAGAAGACTCTTGAGAGCCCCTTGGACTGTAAAGAGATCAAACTAGTCAATTCTAAAGGAAATCAACCCTGGATATTCATCAGAAAGACTACTGCTGAAGCTGAAGCTCCAAAATTTTGGCCACCTGATGTGAAGAGCCAAGTCATTGGAAAGGACCCTGATGCTGGGAAAGATTGAGGGCAGGAGAAGAGGGGGATGACAGAGGGTGAGATGATTGGATAGCATTATCAACTCAATGGACATGAGTTTGAGCAAACTCTAGGAGATGGTGAAGGATGGGGAAGCCTGGTGTACTGCAGTCCATTAGGTCACAAAGAGTTGGACATGACTGAAGGACTAACTAACAACTTCAAATCCATCCTATGCCAATTTTATTATTAGGCCAGCCAAAGAACATAAAAGGGAAGAAAGAAAAAGTTTTTCTCCCTACAAAGTTCTCTTCGTTCCTTTTTTCCTTAAAAATGGCCTCCTGGTGTTTCCTCAAAGTCATGCACATATGATCATCTACCCTAATAGAGGGGCAAAGTGCACCCCAACCAACCCAGAGTAATTTACCTTATGTAGCAAAATACTGAAAGTGAATTCTGGATAATGAGGTGAACCATATCCCTTAGGGCAGTTACAGCTCTTTGAGTTTATATTTGAGCAAGGATTTGCTCCTGGAAGTCAGTCTGCCACTTTGTGCTTTTGTAGCAAATAAAACACTAGTTCCAAACTCAATTCACTGAACGTGTTTAATCAGCTTCCTTTCACATTAGTCTCCCGTTTATCTCTGTGCTTCTAAGATTCTTTCTGACACCACAATTAGGGTTGCTGAAATACTGAAATAAAAGGATCTGCTATAGTAACTTCTCTTCAGTTAGGCACACACATTATTAGGGGGAAATCTAGGAGACTGCCTACAGAGATATGTCTTCCAGTCTCTTGTTACAGACTTTTCTCTTAAAATATCCCAAGGGGTACTAATTGGCTCTCCTGGTGCACCCAGCCCATCACCACACTAGAATTCTTCTGGCTGATGTTGTGTTAAGAAGCAAAATATGAAAGTGTTGTTTCCAAAAATGAATGCAAATGTGAAGAAACAATATGCACAAAAGAAAATTTATATAATATAAAAACTAGTCATTTAAAAACACTGATCTAATACTAAATTCTCCTCTTAACAAATAATTGGAGTCAAGATAAGAGGTTAAAAAAATGAGTGCTAAAGTCTTCATTGAAAATAGATGGACTCAAAAGATATTGTTGCAGTCATTCTGCCTTATGAGAATATCAGAAAAATAGTCAAAATGTTTTATTTAAATATAATCATAATCTAAACTTAAAATAAATATATAACTTTACAAAATATATGAAGATAAGCAAAATAAACTCTGTGAAGCAAATTAATAAAAACAAAGGACACAGCACAACTGATCTTATTGACTCACTTCTCCTTGGTAGAGACTGAAGTTTGGGTGACGTGCAAGATGTTTTTCTTTTCCATACAAAAGCTATCTTTCTTCCAAGGGGTCCCTTCCATGAGCCTAACTTCAGTTTGCAGAACCCATCAACAGTAGGGCTCTTACAGGTCTGAAGTTCCCATATCCTACTTCCATAACATTTCAACTCACCTTGCTCATCTTTAGTATTCATTCTTTTCATTTTCGTAATGATTATATATGTTTAACTCTGCTTGGCACTTTGCCATCTACCATAATAGAATTCTTTTGGAAATAGTTAAGGCTGGCTAGTGTTTTGTTTTTTTTTTTCCAATCCAGCTGTAACCTAACTCAGCCCAAAGCACATATGGTTCCCACAATCACCTATTTCACCCTGTGTTAAGCAAATATGCTAATTTTGCATCTGTTTACTTTTTCTCTAGGAAATTTGAAATTTTCAACATAATACACTAAATCAATACTTGCTTTGTTGTCATTAAGTCTACTAAATGATGATATCTCTGATGTTATTTTTCCCTCTACACATTTATGTTCCCGTTCTTTCAGTTACACCAGGCTTACTGATGTAATATATATGATATAATAATTGCTCTAAGTATAAAACTCCTCTCAGTACTTCCAATCTTCAGAATTTCTCACATCTTATGAATTTTTGTTCTATTTGTCAGTCTTGTAGGTGGTCTAGATATGGATAGTAGGACAATGCTCAAACAAAACTGGATAAAAGCAGAAGTTAAAAATAAATAAACAATGTACTGAGTTTTGAGATAAAAATGGGTAGAACATACACTGATAAGCACAGAAAACAGACTGAATATAATGCATTTAAGCATCTGTGATGCTATCTTGGTGGGGTTTAACTCCTGTTCTCTGCATTTTAATAGTTCTAAATCTTCTATAGGCATAATTTTTATAATATAAAATAATACATAATGAGAATAAACACAATATTTAAATAATTGAAACATGTAGATAGATACATACTTCTCAATGAGTCACGAAATAGACTAATATAAAAAAACCTAAGATTTACTTCACTATACTAGAAATAGAGTGAATGCATTCTCTAGAATGAGCCAGATATATAGAGTTTTATAGCTTACCACAAAGTCACTCTATGATTTCTCTTAGAATGTTCTTTTTTCTTTTCTATCAAAATTCATAGACAGATAAATATACTCAGACTTGTTTTCTTCTCTGCCAAAATTTTAAGTGTATAAAAATCCTAACTTTATGATTATCGTGAAGCATGCCAAAACAGATACATTCAAATTGGTATCAGGTGTCAGCCTTTCAAGCCATGAAAAATGCATAGTAACTGAACAATGTTAACTGAAAAGTCTTTTGAGACATGGTGATGCTATAAACTGATGAACCAAAACAAAATCCTGAGCTGTTGGCAATCTTTAAGTCTAAAGCAAAGCGTTCCATGTTATGATTTATAATTTTAAGTGGACTGAGCAATCATTCCTCCCAGGAAAGTTGAAATCAAATTCATCACAGACAATTAAGGTAACCAATTAATGTTTCTAAGAAACATATAATTTCCAAAAGTAGGTCAAAACAGCTTAAGGTCACACATCCAAATGAAATATGTTCACACCTTCGTATTTTGTGGAGACACAAATTTGAATTAATTATCCTAGTCACAAAATATTTTATCATCTAAATGCAAAGTATAAGCAATCTATAAAAAACAATACAAGAGAGTTCATTGCTGCATTTTAATAAAGAGCATTAAAAGTAACAGCTGGGTTGTGTATATATAACATACCAGCCTTTTTTAATGTCAAAGATAAATTGCTATTCCAAAGGGACAATAGCTCTAACTTCTATCACTAATGAAGAAAGAAAAATAAAAATGAAGAAAAATAAGTTTTCAGAGGCATTATTTATAAGTGTGGAAATAATGTTCAAGTTGAGATTTAAGAGGCTAAGATCAATTTGCATGAGGTTAAGAGAAATAAATAGAAATGCCTTCCAGACTCAGACCCCTTCTTGCCACCAACACAATCCTCATACTGACCTTGAAGCTCAGTGTGGCCCCCAAAACATTGTCCATATTCCACTCTTTCATCTTGTTCCATCTATTCAAATCTTAATAATCTTTTATGACAAAGGTTAAGATTGATCTCTTTCCTGAAGTTGTTCCCTACCATAACAGCCCACAGAGATCTTTGCTCTCTCTAACCCATTATGTACCTTTCATGGGAACATAGCAGTCTGTACAGATGGAGAGACCTTTGATTCCTACATATAGACTTTGCTTTGTAAGCTTTGGAGCTTCTTAAAGGCAGATATTCCTTATATTTCTCTGAATCCCTATGTTGTCTAATAGCTTGTTTCTGACTATGTGATATGATAGCCTCTGGTGGTGGTTTAGTCACTAAGTGATGTCTGACTTTTACAAATCTATGGACTGTAGCCCACCAGGCCCCTCTGTGCATGGGATTTCCCAGGCATGAATACTGGAGTGGGTGGCCATTTACTTCTCCAGGGGATCTTCCCAGGGATCAAATCTGGCTCTCCTGTATTGCAGGTGGATTCCTTACTGACTGAGCCACCAGAGAAGCCATGTGATATCCTCTAGCTGTAGCTATGTCTCCCTCTGCATTCAGCTGTTCTCTTTTCAGTCTTTCAATTGTTATCAACTGGCCATCATGAGTTAGTGTCCTACACACAAGAAAATGTTAGGGAACGAGAGAACTGAGGTCACAGTTCAGTGAGGGAGCTGGAGTCTCATAGTCCCATACCATAGCCTCTCCACCCAAAAGGGAGGAATTTAAGTTTAAGGTGTATTTAATTCCTGGGAAACAAGAAAGACTTTCTGGTGGAAATTTTAGGTTTTTCCCAGGAGACGGGAAGGAGATGAAGAAAAGTGTTCACAAAAGATGTCAAAAGATATAAAATACTGAGATAATGTAGAATAGAAAACCCAGGAGTTCTGTTCAGAGTACTTAAAGAAGTTCACCACTGCGGGTGTATGAGGGGCAAGAAGAGAAGTCAGGGGAACAAGACTTGGGCAGGTTCCTAGTGCCAGGTCATGAAAGGCCTATGTGCTCTTAAGGATACTGAACTTAAAGAGGCATAATGGACAACTGAAAGATGATTAAGAGAAATAACTCAGAAAGTGTTACAGATTGACAACAGAAGAGTATCCTGCGAGGACCATTTGGAATAATAACAATAATTAAAAATTGGAGGAGGCAAAAAAGGATCCAACTGAGACTCAGAAAGAAGCAGTCAGAGAGGTAAGAGAAAAGAGGGAAAGCATATTGTCACAGAAACTAACAGAACTGAGTTTCACATAAAGAAGTGTTGAGCAACCTAGAGTTTACACCTTGGCTTCTAATATCCATCACCAATAAAAAAGAGTCAGACTTCCTGAGAAATTGTTGACTGCTGTATAGGGCCAGTTAATGTACAAGATCATCCAGAAGCACTTTGTAGTGTCAGAAATTAAGAAAGTAATTTAAAAATACATACACATTGATGAGCACAGGTCAATGGGATACAGGAGACAACTGAAAGATCACCCAGTAACCAAAGCTGAAATATTTTAAGTAAGAAAACGAAGTTAGTTTTGAATTGTAACCCAAAGTATAAAACATATATCTACAAATTCACATTAATGTGAATAAATGATTTAATAATTAGACAAATAAGAGAAACTAGAAATTTTTCCTATGTAGATTTCCAAAAAATTTATGTAGATATCCCATCCAAAATGAGGTCAAGCATAACTCCCTACTCTTTAGGTGTGGGTTGTATATAGTAACTTTTTTCCAAATAGTGTAATATGAGAAGAGAGAAAATATGAATTAATTCAGGGAGAGAACCTTACAAACAGTACCCTAGTCAGGTAATCAAGGTCAATGATAAATTATATTGATAGTATGAAATGTAATGCAATATGATAAAATGGCACTTTACTCTGGATCTTCCCAAGACCCTACACATGTGCTCAGTTGATTCAGTCATGTCCAACTCTTTGTGATGCTGTAGGCCGTAGTCCACCAGACTCCTTTGTCCATGGGGATTTTCCAGGCAAGAATACTGGAGTGGGTTGCCATGCCTTCTTCCAGGGAATCTTCCCGACCCAAGGATCAAAGCTGAGTCTCTTACATCTACTGCATTGCCAGGCAGGTTCTTTACCACTAGCACCACCTGGGAAGCCCAAAGATGCATAACCCCACTCTAATTATGAGAAATCTCAGCTGATAGGTGTTCTGAAAAATATCTGACCTATTAATTTTCAAAACTGTCAAAGTATGAGAAATGTTGACAGTTAAGAGGGGTCCAAGGAGTCATGACCAAATAAAAATGTGGTATCCTGGGGGAGATCATAAAACAGAAGAGTCATTAGGGAACAAGTGAAAATCTGAACAAGGGATGGACTTTAGTTAATAATATTGTATTAGCATTGGTCCATTAATTATAACAAGTATGTCATACTAATGTAAGATGTTAATAACAGGGAACACTGAATGTGAAGTCCATACTATCTTCACAAGAATTCTGTGAATCTAAAACTGTTATAAATTTTATTTTTAAAATAGGGCATGTATAACCATGTCAAATGCAGCCAAAATAACAGGAAGATACAGATTGATAAATATCCTCTGGCTTTTCAGAGCTTGGTGATCTTCAAAGAGTTGTTCCAAAATAGTGGAGGGACAAAAGCAATATTGCAGTACAAAATAAGGAGGAAGACTTGAAGCACATAAGAAATCCCTTTAAGATGCCTGATTCTAAAGGAATGAGCATAAAGAGTAGAAACAGAAAAAGAAATTGAGATTAAGAACAAAGAACTTTACAAAACAAGACAGTAGAGAAATAAGCTTTTAAACAATGAAGTGAAAAAAATTGTGCATAAAAACTTAGAAGGAGTAACTTCCCAAGATATTTTTGGTGTTGAGACTGTTTCACCCCTCATATAAGATGAGTCATTTTCCTGTTTTATACTTTTCTTACATGAGCAAAAGACTGAACCAGAGATTAGCATTTGAACTCAAGATCATTACATACAGGAAAAGCAGAAGGAGAAGTTAGGTTATGGGAGGTACAGAAAGGACTTAGCCAACCCTATCAGGAGCTCTGAAATTCATATGGAGCATCAAAGGTGTCTCACACTGCAATATGCAAATCAGACATTTATGCTCCTTCATCTACCAATCACTGGATGCCAGCTACCCTGGGTATGGTTTGGGGTGAGGCAGCTAACTCTGCTCAAGAGCTGACCACAGAGAATCGATGGCTGAGGGCAACCTTCCAGAAGTTGGGGCAAACAGGCCTTTCAGTACTGAAGAGGAACCTCTGCAGCATATCACAGCATCTGATATACTTGGCATTCTTGCTACCCCTGTTTGATCTTTTCTGAATTTGTCTGATTATCCTTATATATTGCTGTTCCTGGTTGCAGATACCACCTAGATTGTTTAAATTTCAATCTTTACTTCTCCTTTCCATTCTCCTTTTTGCTTTGGGGTGATTTCTGAAAGAAAAGGTAAATAGGGCTTTGCGGGGAGTGAGCTACGCTACTTCCCATTTGTTGTTGTTCAGACACCCAGTCATGTCTGACTCTTTGCAACCCCATGAACCGCAGCACACCAGGCTTCCCTGTCCTTCACCATCTCCCAGAGTTTGATCAAATTTATGTCCGTTAAGTAAATGATGAAACCCAACCATCTCATCCTCTGTCACCCTCTCCTCCTCCTGCCCTGTCTCAACATCAGGATCTTTTCCAGTGAGTAAGCTCTTCACATCAGGTGGCCAAAGTATGTGTACAGTCTCTGAGGATCACCCAAGGGCCGCACAGAAGGGGGACTAGCACTACATTATTTTGAAAACAATCCTCCACAAAAGAACTTTTACTCAGAAAAGAATTGGAGCTATACTTTCAAATAGAAAAAAATAGATGGGTGGGAGACACTTAGTAATTGTTCAGCCAAAAGACTTGATACTTTTGCCAGAGAAACATAAGCAGAAGTCCCCAGTCATTTTTCTGTGAAAAATCATCTAACTTTAATAATCACAGAAGTATTAAAAGTTATTACTACACAGGCCAAATTGCTCCAGAAAACACTTTTTCATATAATCTATTAACTCTGCCCACAAGGACACAATGTGCCAAGCAAAGGCCCTGAAAACAATGGCTTCGGGTCCACTCATAGGCACCATGGGCTCCATTAGTTGTACTGAAACAGTAATTTTCTAAACGATACCACTGTGGCTCTTAGAAGTCTACTGACCTTCAAAAATAAGCCTCCACCTTCCATTCACTTGCTAATCAGACATAATATAGTGCATTTTGGCTCATATTTCAAGAATGACAGCAGACTTACATTTAGAAAGTAGCTTAAATGTGTAAACGGATATTAAAAAATTAACAAAATTTAAAGCAACATTAAAGGTGGAGGGTAAGCACTAAATAACACACTTGGAAAAATGCATTTCTTTTAATGTTAGCCAAATTAGTGCATCAGTGAATAAAGAATTTAAGGTTAAACTAATACCACAGGCAATGGACTCAGGTTAATGAAAGGCAATAGCACATGGGGTAGGAAGGGCTCCCTCAGGTCCTCACAAGGCCTGTAATTACTTCCAACACTGTGTGCTTGTGTGCGTGTGTGTGTGTGTGTATTTTTATAAAGAGAGCCCTCAAAATTGTATTAACTTGACGTACAGACCTGAATACCACCCCTACACACAGACATACAAAAATTGAATAGTATATGAAAAA
Source organism: Cervus canadensis (assembly GCF_019320065.1). NCBI lineage: Eukaryota > Metazoa > Chordata > Mammalia > Artiodactyla > Cervidae > Cervus > Cervus canadensis. The sequence continues at coordinate 54,527,871 of NC_057390.1, read as the reverse complement.
GTAAGGGATGCATGGTAATTTGCATCCCCCAATCTAGAATATTTACACTCCACTGTCCTGAAATAAAATGTCACAAATACACATCTGTGTAATGAAACACCTAACTGGACCCTGATAAATGTCATCATGGCAGATAAGCTCAACATTCAGGTTAAAAATTTAGTATAGTATACATGTGAAAACAATTTAAGAAGATGAAAATTAATTTTTAAACTACTATTTTTAACTGATATTTAATTGAACACATACTATAGGCCAGGCAGAGTATTAGGCTTTCAGCAAATAAACTTCAAATGGTCAGCTGAGTTCAAATGAAAAAAAAGAAGCATTCTATGTTTGACATGTGAATAGCCAATACACACAACTACAGCTTCAACAGTTGAGCTGACAGTCTGTGAATTTGAAATAAATGAAGATGAAGAGATGTCTAAAGAACCATCCACATGCCATCAGACTTGTTCACTGTATAATCATAGATGATTACAGCTGCTTAAGAGTTGTTCTCATATCTTCTAGCTGTTTGACCTTACATATATTATATATCGACTGCACTCCTCATTAAGAGTTAATTACTTTAAAGGCACTATTCTGCATGGAGAAAGTGCCAAAGGCAATAGAAAGTGGAGTAATAAGTAAAACAAGTGGAGTAATAGTAATTAAACATTCATTCATTCAACAAATACATGTTGTATACAGAACCCACTCATCATGCACTAGGTGCTTGCCTTAGTTTGTTCAGGCCATTATAACAAAATACCACCTACTGGGTATCTTAACACAACAGAATTTTATTTCCCATGGTTTTGGAAGCTGGAAGTCCAAAATCAGAGTGCCAGCATGGCCAGGTTCTGGTCAAGGCCCTCTTGTAGATTGTAGACTGCTGGCTTTTTGCTGTATCCTTACGAGATGGAAGAAGGGCCCAGGCATTCCTTTAACTCCTCTTTTATATAAGGCACTAATATCATTCATGAGGGTACCACAGTGATGATTGGAGTACCTCCCAAAGGCCTCACTGACTAATATTATCACATTTGGGGGTTAACATTTCCACATACAAATTTGGTGGGAACACAATCTTTCAGACAAGAGCACTGCTGGACATACACCAGTGACCAAGCAAGACATAGTTGCTTCCCTAAAGCCCTCACTGAGAGCCAGAAAATAAAGAACAATTACAAATACATTGGAGTTACAATTATAAAAGAAATGTGCAGGGTGCTCTGAGAGCACATGGCAGGCATATGGAACCCAGAGATTTAACAGAGTATAATTGCTCCAAAATCACTGCAGATGGTGATTGCAGCCATGAAATTAAAAGACGCTTACTCCTTGGAAGGAAAGTTATGACCAACCTAGACAACATATTAAAAAGCAGAGACATTACTTTGCCAACAAAGGTCCATCTAGTCAAGGCTATGGTTTTACCTGTGGTCATGTATGGATGTGAGAGTTGGACTGTGAAGAAAGCTGAGCGCCGAAAAATTGATGCTTTTGAACTGTGGTGTTGGAGAAGACTCTTGAGGGTCCCTTGGACTGCAAGGAGATCCAACCAATCCATCCTAAAGGAGATCAGTCCTGGGTGTTCGTTGGAAGGACTGATGCTGAAGCTGAAACTCCAATACTTTGGCTACCTCATGCGAAGAGTTGACTCACTGGAAAAGACCCTGATTCTGGGAGGGATTGGGGGCAGGAGGAGAAGGGGATGACAGAGGATGAGATAGCTGGATGGCATCACCGACTCAATGGACATAAGTTTGAGTAAACTTCGGGAGTTGGTGATGGACAGGGAGGCCTGGCGTGCTGCGATTCATGAGGTCGCAAAGAGTCGGACACGACTGAGCGACTGAAGTGAACTGAACTGCCTGGGTGCAGTGAACAGTGTGAACAGCAAGACAATAGGTGTCATCAACAGGGTTGGCAATACCTCCCCCATTTTTTTATTTGTAGAAAAAAGGTTCCAAAGGGCAGATTCAAAATATCTAATCTGGATCTAAAAAAAGATGAAAGAGGGCTAAAGTATTACAGGAATTTAAAACTAGTCAAAATATTCAGAATATAGAATACAATAAGAGTGAGTAGAAGAATAAGAAAGCAAGTAAATTCTTATATAAGTGTATTCTTGTATGTGTGTATATATGTATATAAGTGTATTCTTTTATATTCTTCTGTATTCCTGTAATATTCTTGTATAATTGTGTTAGTCACTCATTCATGTCTGATACTGTGCAACCTCATGAACTATAGCCCACCAAGCTCCTCTGTCTATGGAATTCTCCAGGCAAGAATACTGGAGTGGATAGCCATTTTCTTCTCCAGGGGACCTTCCCGACCTAGGCATCAAACCCAACTCTCCTGCATTGCAGGCAGATTCTTTACCATCTGAAGCCCATATTCTTGTATATATATTTGGCCTTGTACAATATACTTGTTAATTTACAAGAATTCTTATATATATCCTTGTCTGATATAAGTATATTGTTGTATGAGAATGCAAGCCAGATCTCCAAAATCTTGCCTCCCCATTTGAAAGAGTTTAAAACTGACCTAGGATGATAAGAAGGAAGGCAGCATGGTATTTGGAAGCAGACCAGACTTCACATCCTATCTTCAATAAAAATTAGATGATGTGACCACGGCATATTATTTAACTTGTCAGAGCCTCAGTTTTTTCATCTGTAACGAATGAATAACAACTTATTAAACAATGTTGTGTGAAGCAAATAAGGTAATATACGGGTAAGCACTGTGGAAAAAAAATGTATAGACAAGTTCTACAACTATAAGATGCCATTATTGCATGAATGATTGCCAAGTGTGCTTAGGAAATGACACTAAAATTGAAGACAAAGTGCAGCGGTATCCAAAGGCTACTCAACCAAGAGGATCTATGCTTTCTTCAGCACAGTTGATGTACGGTCGAGAAGGAAGTCTGACAGCGCAGTTAGTGCAGTCAGCACATTCCACCGCATCACAGCGCACAGCGTAGCAATGCAGCTGGGGTTTCTTTCATCCAAAAAGGGCAAGGATATTCAGAAGGACACTGATTGCTGAATTCACACATTTGGCATTGCATTCATGCATGTCAGAAAGGTTCTACTTGTAACCCTGAAGGTCACTTTTCTGAATCAAAAGGATAATACTGATGGCCAGTTTAAGAAATGATAATCATGAGCATAACAGCAGATCAAGGACTCTTCATTTTGAAGAGTTTTCTATGTGTTGTTGTTGCTTAGTCACTCAGTCGTGTCTGACTCTTTGTAATCCCATGGGCCATAGCTTTCCAGGCTCCTCTGTCCATGGGATTTCCGAGGAAAGAATACTGGAGTGGGTTGCAATTCCTTTTCTACGGGATATTCCCGACCCAGGAATCAAATGAACCCACGTCTCCTGCATCAGCAAGAGGATTCTTTACCACTGAGCCACTATTTAAGCCCTTTCTGTGTGCTAGGAAACTTGAATTGAATTGTGTACACACACACTCACACACACACAGGCATATAGTGACCTTATAAGGTTGAAATGAATATTAGCTCTATTTGATGAACCTGAGGCTTAGACAAGACAAATAATTTTCATAATATCACCAATAATGTTAGGTGTGGTATCAGAACCACTTATTCATCTGACTCCAATGTGCAGAACCTTAAATAATAATATACTACACTGTGAAAAATATGGAGACTCTTAATTCTGGGTCAGAATGGTGTCACCAATGCAACCAGTCCCAAATTATTACTGCAACATCAATGAACACAAGGAAAAACTACTAAAACTTTAGATATACATATATCATAGTGTTAGAATCTAGGAAAAATATCTACTTAATATAAGACTATATGGATCTTGATTTAGAAAAATTGGCCAATGCCATAACTGATGGCATATGAAAATGTAGACTCATGAAATTGATTTTGAATTAACCCAAGTTCAGTTCAGTTCCGTTCAGTTGCTCAGTCATGTCCAAATCTTTGTAACCCCATGGACTGCAGCATGCCAGGCTTCCCTGTCCATCACCAACTTTGGGAGTTTACTCAAATTCATGTCCACTGAGTCAGTGATGACATCCAACCATCTCATCCTCTGTTATCCCCTTCTCCTCCCACCTTCAATCTTTCCCAGTATCAAGGCCTTTTCCAATGAGTCAGTTCTTCCCATCAGGTGGCCAAAGTATTGGAGTTTCAGCTTCAGCATCAGTCCTTCCAATGAATATTCAGGACTGATTCCCTTTAGGATGGACTGCTTGGATCTCCTTGCAATCCAAGGGACTCTCAAGAGTCTTCAACACCACAGTTCAAAAGCATCAATTCTTCAGCACTCAGCTTTCTTTATAGTTCAACTCTCATATCCATACATGATTACTGGAAAAACCATACCTTTAACTAGATGGACCTTTGTTGGCAAAGTAATGTCTCTGCTTTTTAATATGCGGTCTAGTTGGGTCATAGCTTTTCTTTCAAGGAACAAGCGTCTTTTAATTTCATGTCTGCAGTCACCATCTGCAGTGATTTTAGAGTCCAAAAAAATAAAGCCTCTCACTGCTTCCATTGTTTCACCGTCTATTTTCCATAAAGTGATGAGACAAGATGCCATGATCTTAGTTTTCTGAATGTTGCATTTTAAGCCAACTTTTTCACTCTCCTTTTTCACTTTCATCAAAAGGCTTTTTAGTTCATCTTTGCTTTCTGCCATAAGGGTGGTGTCATCTGCATATCTGAGGTTACTGATATTTCTCCCAGCAATCTTGATTTCAGCTTGTGCTTCATCCAGCCCAGCATTTTGCATGACGTACTCTGCATATAAGTTAAATAAGCAGGGTGACAATATATAGCCTTGACATACTCCTTTCCCGATTTGGAAACAGTCTGTTGTTCCATGTGCAGTTCCAACTGTTGCTTCTTGACCTGGATACGGATTTCTCAGGAGGCAGGTCAGGTGGTCTAGCATTCCCATCTCTTTAAGAATTTTCCATAGTGTGTTGTGATCTACACAGTCAAAGGCCTTGGTGTAATCAATAAAGCAGAGATAGATGCTCTTCTGGAACTCTCATGCTTTTGTCAATGAGCCAATGGATGCTGGCAGTTTGACCAAGTTTAGCCAGACCTTATTGTTGTGGGTTTCTTTCAAAGTCTTAAAAATGCATCCCTATGCACCCCAAAGTTGTATTTTATCTTGAAGACAATAGGATTGGTAGACGAATTCTGCAAACATAGAACGTTTGGATTTTAGCCATTAGATAAGACCTTTTATTTTAGCCTTTTGGATATTCTGAAGTAACATGAGCTAGTACCTTTAGCTTAAGGTGTCAATAATTTAAGTACATACTCAGTGGGAAATTTTTAATGGATTGATAGCCATAGGTACAGCTATTCTGAATTAGAACACACCAATGCAGCTGTTCTATATTTGTATACTAGAAGAGAAAATATTTTCCAAATTATATAAAGGGATCTATATAAATAGTTCACTGGTTTGATTACAGAATAAATGTGTTCTAAGTACTAGATAATGTAAAATGTTAACAGGCACAAATAAAAGTTTCTGCTCTGAGATCTACAAACTAAGCACAACAGTATGGAAGTGAGAATCACTAACGGTCAATTATCTGTATCAAGCGCTTCACTTCAGAGAACACAGCTGACAGGAAGCCAATAGACCTCCACAGGCATGGAGCAGAGATATCAAAGCAAACAATACGACTGAGTGTCTCAACAAGATGGCAGTGTCTATGACCTGGAGGCAAGCTTCTATCTCACTCTCACGTGCAAGAGTGTGCCTTAATCAGTGTTTCACCTCTGATGGCACCACTGGAAAAAATTATCATAAGGAAACATGTAGATCAAGGACTACAGCCTAAGCACATAATTAGAAAGTCAAGAAATTCTAGTAGGATTTAAAACCTTTAAAATTGAAAACACCAAGACACTGCCTATTGCTTTCTGTGATGAATATGCCATCTTATTATGAATAAAGGACTGTTTGGTGAGACTGGAGTCCTGAAAGAAATTGGGAGGACTTGGAGAAGGCACTGTAACAATATGTGAACACCCCTATGAAATCCCCAAACTCCTACTCTGAACAAGGCTTATAACATCACATTGTTTGCTGTCATGAGGCTTATAGGCTCCAAGGACTCAATAAAGTCTTCTAAGTTATATGAGTGTCTGTTTTTTCTATACTACTCTGAAATCCTAAGGAATCTTGCATATAAAACAAAGGCTCCCCTTATTGGTAACAAAAGACATTCAATAAAGAGCTAACAAATAAATAAATGAAAGTCATTAGTTTCACAAGAGAGTCAGAAGCATTCTTATAAAGCTATCTTAAAATTAAATGAGGACATTAAGATTCTAATTAAATATTAATAGTTATTGAATACATTTTTTAAATGAAATTGGCATACCAGAATAAGGGTTAAACTAGACTAACTATCTTGAAAGTCTTGAACATTGCAAATACCCCTGACGACTATGAGAGGAGTCCTGAGGAACACTACACACACACACACACACACACACGCATGCACACACACACACGCACACACATGCTCCAACTGAGCCAATCATTATAACTATAGAGAAGCTTCAGAATAGTCCTATGCCAGCCTTAAGGTCTCCTCCCCACACAAAATCCCAGCACAGGTCTCTAGATGTCCCTTCATGATTTCTCTTTTTTCCCTCCTTCCAATTTTCAACCCCATTGTATGGAATACCCTTTAGTGCAAGAGTTTTCTTTCCAATAATAGGTTAAAATAGTGTATGTCTTAGAGGATAATGAGAAACAAAACATAAAAGATATGTGTGTGTGTAGAGAGAGAGAGAGAGAGGTTTATGATGAGGGATTGGCTCATGTAATATTGTTGTTGTTTAGTTGCTAAACCATCTTTGACTCTTTTGAGACTCCATGGCTGGTAGCCCATCAGGCTCCTCTGTCCCTGTGGTTTCCCAGGATGACTACTGGAGAGTGTTGGTATTTCCTTCTCTAGGGGATATTCCTGATCCAGGGATCAAACCTGTGACTCCTGCATGGCAGGCAGATTCTTTACCACAGAGCCACCAGGGAAGCCCTCATATAATTATGGAGGCTGACAAGGGACAAGTCTCAATTCCTGAGTGGGTTGGCTAGCTGATGGTGTAGTTCTAGTCCAAATCTGAAAGTCTGAGAACCAGGAGGGCTGAAAATAAAACGTTCACTCCTGAAGCCAACAGACTTGAGAGTCAGGAAGAGCTGAAGTTTCAGGCAGAGTCCAAAGGCAGGAAAAAATTGATGTCACAGTTCAAATGTAGTCAGGCAGGTATAGTTCTCAACTGTCCCCAACTATTTGAAGGATTGGGAATCCTTGGTGGCTCAGATGGTAAAGAATCTTCTCACAATGCAGAAGGCATGGGTTTGGTCACTAGGTTGGGAAGATCCCCTGGAGAAGGGAATGGCAACCCACTCCAGTATTCTTGCCTGGAGGATTCCATGGACAAAGGAGCCTGGTGAGCTACAATCCACAGAGTCACAGAGTCGGACACAACTGAGCAACTAACGTTTTCACTTTCATTTGAAGGACAGTCAGTCTTTTGCTCTTTTCCAGCTTTCAAATGATTGGATGAGGCCCACCCAGATTAGACAGAGCAATCGGCTTTACTCAGCTATTGATTTAAATGTTAAACTCATTCAGAAACCCCTTCATAGAAATACCCAGAATAAAACATCTGAACCACATTTGGGCACCCTGTGATCTACATAATTTGACACATACAATTAACCATTACAGGGGATAAACATAAGAGAATTAGAGTAGTTCCCAATTTATGTGCAAGGTTCACCCATGAGGAAACTGGAACGCTGACTTGGGGAGATGCTATCTTCCCTGATGCTGTCCTTGTTCCTTGGAGAGCTCACTATTATCCCATTGAAAATCTACTCTTGCCAGGGAGAGAGAGGAGGGATATATAGGGAGTTTTGGATTAGTAGATGCAAACTATTACACATAGAATAGATAGACAATGTATAGTATGGGGAACTATAATCAATGTCTTGGGGTAAGTCATAATGGAAAAGAATACAAAAGCATGTATATGTGTATATAACTGAGTCACCTTGCTATACAGCAGTAATTAGACATAACATTGTAAGTCAGCTATCAGTCCAATTCAGTTCAGTCACTCAGTTGTGTCCAGCTCTTTGTGACCTCATAGACTGCAGCATGCCTGGCTTCCCTGTCCGTCACCAACTCCCAGAGCTTGCTCAAACTCATGTCCATCGAGTCAGTGATGCCATCCAAACATCTCACCCTCTTTCATCCCCTTCTCCTGCCTTCAATCTTTGTCAGCATTTTATTTTCAAAAAAAAAAAAAGTAAAGAAAATATACCCTCGGGAAAAAAATGCATTATTATCCCTTCAATTTGCAGTCTCTGATTCTCCTCCATCTTTGGTAGGTAAAGGCTAATGCCCTACATTCCTTGTGAAAGAGAAATCTGGGAGTGAAAGGAAGAGGGGCATTGCCTGTAAAGATATTTTGAACATTAGCTGATTAAACCAGAACATATTTTGTAAGAGAAGAGGTCTTTTATTTCTTTTTCATCCTCTCAGCAAGGCCTAATACCCACTCTACCTGTTGGAGCCTGTCTGTGGATAATTTAGTAGCTTCAATTTGTACACTACATCAAAAACTCCCATTAATCTCTTATATTCTATGGCTACTGCTATTTTATTATTTTCCTTTGTGTCATAAATCTCTCAACTTATACTCGGCAGCAGAGTTGAAACCAAAACTGACATTTGATACCAGCTACATTGGCTAAAACGTTTCCCCCAGGTTGCCAGATCAGAAGAACAGTCAGATTCAAAAAAATTCAAAGTCACTTTTATAAAAGCTTCCCAACCTTAAGGTGTTTCTTTCAACTGAGTTCCAGAGGGATTTATGCTTGCAAGTTTTATCTTCCCGAATAAAAATAATTGCAAAGTAAGCAGTATCTAAACAGGGTATACAGAACTGAAAGAAAAATAAACAGAAATTAGGGGAAGTAAGAAATGAGACTTTCAAAGGAAAAGCTAAGCTCATATGTTATTCAAAGAAAAAAAGCAGTTAGTGTGCCTTGGAAAAAACTCTTCAGGAATAACGAAAGAAAAGTCAAGAACAGTATGCCACACCAGGAGGCATAAAACACTGCTCATAAATATCCCTGATGTTTACTTATTAAAGTAAATATTATCTCTTTTGTTCAATTTTAAGAGGTAAATTTATTTAATTTTAAATAAGCTTTCTTTAATTTAATTTAATGACATAGCACTTAAATTTACATAATATAAAATGCTGTTGGTAGGATATTTGGCTTATTATCAATAATGTTCTTAAACATTATTTATTACTGAAAGGTGGATTTCCTAAGCAATTAAGCATGGGAGCATTCTAATTAAAAATTAAATCAGTGTTCAAATAAGCATAATCGAATAATCACTGTAATTCTCTGAAACACATTAACAGCAGGAAGAGTATCTGGTTTTATCGCCTTTTTAAAAAATCGCATCATCTCTACAGTAAAACTTCTCTGAAAATACATGCAGAATGGCTTTTTTGGGAGGCTATCTGAGTAATACTTTGAATTAAAGTGCCTGTGTGTGTGTTTCTTAACAGAAGGTAGAAACTACAACAGTGATGGATCCAGCAAAAGAATGAAAAGGAACTCCAAACAGTGCAAGAAACACTGGTGTAGGACTGGAGTGGAGGGTTTCTAAAGTCCCTTGAAGTCTTGAAACACAGTGATTTTAGGAGATCCAAAAGAGTTCTTAACCTAAATTATCAGAATTACCAAAGCAAGGATATTTTTGATGAAATAGGGCAAAACAATTATGGAAGGCATAGAGACTCTGGAGCCAGACCACCTGAGTCCAAGACCCAGTTCCACCACTTATTAGCTACATGACTTTAGAAATGTAAATCAATTACCAGTTCCTTTAAAAAAAAATAAAAAATCACAATATTAACACTTTAAGGGTCATTGTGGGGATTAAATCAGGTAATAACATGTAAAGTCCTAGGATGGTGCCTTACACATAGTAAATGGTCAACAGATTCCTAAACTGGATCTGTTATTTGGATGTGAAGTTGGCATACACCAAGGGACACAGTAGGTCAGAGTGACAATTCTGAACCTACTGCTTAATCCTGTGTGACTTTGGGCATGTTATTTAACCTCTCTGACCCCCTATTTTATCATCTTCAAATAAGGTAACTCAATTTATGCCACAGGTTGTTAAGATGGTTAAATGAGAAAATGAGGGCTGAGTTCACAACTAAGGAGCCAGGTTAAGTGTGGGGTCCCCAAGAAAGAATAGATATACCCCGACTGTGGCACAAGGCCTTGGTACTCTCTACTGTGCATTTAACAATGACTTTTAATCAAGTACTCCCTTTTTGCCTCTAAGACTATTGGAAATAAACTTTTTTTTTTTTTTGCATGAAAATTAAAAGCATATAGCAGGGCTTCCAAAGGTTTCCCAGTAACATGAACTGGTTTGTCAAGTACTGAAGTTTTAGCCAAGCATACTCAGACACCAAAGTAAAGGGGCCACATGTGTTCATCTCATTTCTTAGCTGGATAAATTTAGGGTTTATAAAACAGTCAAACACAAATGAATTAATCACCTGTGTTTCATGGGAAAAAATGCAAAGGATCTTGTCCTCTCTGTTTCCCTCCTTACACTATATTCCTCAAAATGATGACACCATTTAGAACCAGCAGCACCTTCTACTAGCTAAAGAATATGGGAACAAGTGAAGTGGCATTTTTTCATAGTTCTAAAGACCAGTGTGTTTCAAACCAGACTGACACAGAAAATGCTTGGAAGAGGAGTTCTGACCTGGGTGCATGGTGAGGCTTTGATTTGCCTGATCTGACTGCTAATGAGTATAATTCTGAGTCACCTGTGTCGTTTGGACACGTTCTCTGCAGATGAAACAGCCAGGCCAAGCATCAGCCAGGGGAAAGGATTTCAACTGGTACCAACTTGGGCATGTTTCCAAACAGAATCGAAGCAAACACACTGTGGGATTTGGAAGAGAAGCCCAATCTCTGCAGTCTCCCTCGGGACTTCCTCAATCTGTGTCTCACTTTACTGTCTCCAGGTATATTAGGCAGCTGAAAGGAGAGGATAATTTTATCCAGAGAATTTAGGTACTAAGCAACTCTTAGCAGAGAGGAAGGTGGCAGAAAAATGGGTAAGTCAGAGACTGGCAAATTCTGCTCGTCTCATTTGCAAATGTGAAAGTAGTGTCTCAGGCCACTGCTTCTGTCTAACTCACTTACTCGTCACTCGGCTAAAGTCTCTCATTCCCCTCTGTTGAGACCTCTCTCCACACCTGCCCTCCAAGCTATCTTAGACCTTCTGTGTATATATTCTCTGTGGTAGGCAAAATTTTAGGGTGCCCCACAAGATGCTCGCTGTGACATATATGCCATGAATAATCTGTGGGACAGGGATGAGGTTATATTCCAAGGCACAATCCACTTTGAGAAAATAGATTCTCTTGAATGGGCATGACTTATTTAGGAGAGCCCAGGCTTTCCTGGTGGCTCAGTCAATAAAGAGTCTGCCTGAAATGCAGGAGACATGGATTCAATCCCTGGGTTGGGAAGATCCCCTGGAGAAGGAAATGGCAACCCACTCCAGTACTCTTGTCTGGAGAATTCCATAGACAGAGGAACCTTTTGAGCTATAGTCATGGGGTCACAAAGAGTCATACATGACTGAATCACTAACTTTCACTTATTTTTTTTTAAAGGGACTAACTTTTTCCTGAAGAAAGAGATTCAAAGCATGTGAGACATTCAGCATAGGAGATTATCCACTGCTGGCTTTGAAGATGGAAGAGTCCACCCACATGGCCTAGAATGTGGACCGAGTGGGGCCCCAGTTTACAGTCAGCAAAAAAGAAATAAGCCCCTTCTTCCTCCAGCTGTAAGGCACTGAATTAAACATGTGAGCCTGGAAAAGAATCCTAACTCAGATAAGAATGCAGCCCAGTGATGCTATGATTTAGTCCAGTGAGACCTTGGGCAGAGAAACTAGTCTTGCCATGTCTGGATTTCTGATCTACAGAACAGTGACCCAATAAGTGGTCGTTGTTCTAAGCTACTGAATTTTTGGTAATTATGAAGCAATGCAGAACTAATATGCTGCATTAGTATTCCGAAGGATCCTGTACTTACATTTGGGAAACTTATGTAAGCTCTGTTAACACAGGGACCTTGTCTCTTACTCACTCTTCTGTCCCTAGAACCCAGCTTGGTGCCCAGAATATAGTAAATGCTCAATGAAATATTTGTTAATGAATAAGTATACACACACACACACACACAAACCCATCTTTTAAAGTCACATTATTTTCTATTAATAAAGTATTCCAATCATGAAGTTAGAGGGGGATTATATTTTCATTTACATTAAATTATGCTATTTCTATCCTTTTTAAGTAATATGTTTTATTGATTACTTTCATTCATTTAAACAAGACAACAAGACTGAGACTGCTCACACGCAGAGTCAAGAGGTATAGTCATCATCTATGGAGTTCATCCCACCCAATCCTTGTTTATCAGCCTCTGAGTTCTGCACTCTGGTTTTGAAGAGCACACTGCATGCATGCATGTATGCAAAATGAGTTTCCATGGGTGCTCCAGGCCACTTGTAGCAAAATGATATATGATGTTTCACTTAAGAAGACTTTTTTTTTAATCTCCTTTCCCTCCCTAGTATTGCTTTTTCACATACCCTGTGATTGTTAACCACACCAAAGTATATCTAGCTTCACACCATCACCCCTGTCCTTGCCCAAGTCCCCTCCACATTGTATCTGCTCCTGAGGTTGTCCTCTATCTGTGTGACCTATGACATCCTCAATGCATGAAAAATGTCTCATTCATTAAGATCCATATTAAATGCCAACTCTAAAACTCTCCTTGTTCTTCCTTCATCATTATTTTGTATGTAGTACTTCTATTTCCCACCTGGGCTTTCCAGGAGGCACTAGTGATAAAGAACCTGCCTGACAATGCAGGAGACATGAGACATGGATTCGATCCCTGAGTCCAGAAGATCCCTTGAAGGGAAGCATGTCAACCCACTCCGATATTCTTGCCTGGAGAATCCCATGGACAGATGAGCCTGGCGGGCTCCATAGAGTCCATAGAGTCTCAAAAAGTTGGACACAACTGAAGTGACTTAGCATGCACACATGAATTTATGTGTCAGTGAGTTTCTTTCTATTAGAGAGCTATCTGTTTACACACATATGAAATCCTCTCTGGACCATAAATCTTCGGGCTTGGAAACAAACCCTCATACCCAGCAGAATGCCAGTTCCAATGAAGCGTTTATATATTCACCTATCATTTTATTTTTGCTTATGGTTGAAAATGATTTAAGACTAGGCCTTCAAAGAGCATTGTTGTGTTAAATAGAAAATCTTGAATACAGTAAGCCTTACTCTCTGGTTTAAGGGAAAATCTGCCTGTTTCTAACCCTCTTTTGAAGGAGACAAATGAATGGTCATTACAGAGTTTTGTCTTATTTCATTCATGAAATTTGGGTCCCTCAAAATTCTACCAAAAGCGTACTAGCTTTGGAAATATTAAAAACAAATATATATATATATATACATATATATATATGTAGTACTGTTGAAATATCATTATATTTTACAACAGATAGGGATTAGTCAGTGAAATGTAGAGACCAGGAACAAAATTGAGACTTGATACAGATGTACTTGGGCATACAATGTTAAACAAAGATTTAATTTTATGTTTTTCTAAATACAAAAAGAAATTGTATTGAAAAATAAAAATATATAACTTTTAAAAATACATAACAAAAATATATAACTCAGGAATTTATTATGTATCAAGTGCTTTACAGGTTTTATTAATTTAAACTTCATGATCCATCTGAGATGGGTAAAGAATATCATTTCTGTTTTGTGAGTTAGGATTGTGAGTCTTGGAAAGTTATAATTAGTCCAGGGTCACATGACTAGTCAGTGTCAGATTGGTGTGCCCAGTCGTGTCTGGCTCTTTTTGACACCATGGACTGTAGCCCGCCAGGCTCCTTTGTCCATGGAATTCTCCAGGCAAGAACGGAGTGGGTTGCCATTTCCTACTCCAGGGGATCTTCCCGACCCATGGATCAAATACGCATCTCCTGCATCTCCTGCACTGGCGAGCTGATTCTTCACCACTGCCCCACCCGGCAATGTAGTCAATGTCAGCGCCAACACACACCCCAGTCAGACTATGCCCTCTACCCATGGGAGGTGAAAAAAGCATAACTCTACATTGATGCACTGGGATTCCCTGGATGCCTAACTCACCTGGAAAAAGACAAAGGGAAACAGAACGCCAACTGGATTGCTGCCTTACAGAATCAGAGGCTTGATAAATTGTACCCCTCAGCCATCAAAGAGAACTGGACTAAGACTCTCTGGGCTAAAAATTATCAGAGAGTAAATATTCCATCATCAGGGTTTCTCAACATTGGCTTTCTTTACATTTTCTTGTGGGAAACTGCTCTAGGTTCTGTATTCAAATGAAATTGAGCAGCATCCATGCCCAGTACCCACTGGAAGCCAGTAGCGCCTTCCAACCAGTAGTGATGACCAAATGTCTCCAGATATTGCTGAATATCCCTGACCAGGGTGAGATAGGAGTGGCAATATCACCTTAGGCTGAGAACCAGTGTCCAAGTAGAACAAACACTGAAATAGGAGTCAAAGATCTGGGTTCAAGTTCTCCTATAAATCATATCTTTCTAACTCTTGGTCTCCTCATCTGAGAAATATTGCTAAATCTTCTCCCTAGATCCTAGGACTCTTATAAGAACAAAATTACAAAATCAAAATGAAATAAGGCAAAAGAGCTGCAGTAAGAATACAAGTATTTTAGTTCCCTCCATGAATTACATAGTTTAAAGCTGTAATATGTGAAAAACACTGAACTGGATGTTGGAAAAGTTGAGTCTGATTCTGGAATTTGCTGGTGGCTCAGAGGGTAAAGAATTTACCTTTAATGCAGTGTACCAGGGTTCAATTACTGAGTCAGGAAGATCCCCTGGAAGAGGAAATGACTACCCACTCCAGTGTTCTTACCTGGAGAATTCCATGGACAGAGCAGCCTGGAAGGCTACAGTGTTCGGGGTTGCAAAGAGTCAGACATGAATGAAACAACTAACACACATACACATCTGACACATTCCTGGCTCTGCCTCTAGCTATCTGTATTTCAAGGAAAGGTCACTTCCTGAGACACTGTAAAAGTTTGCATTGTGATTATCATTATTGATATTGCTATTAATTTGCCTTGAGATTTCATCTTCACACAGCAGTGCCACATTTCTTTTGGAAAACTTTTCCTTCATTACATGTAGTCCTATTGGTATGGTAAACACAAGTTCTGACTCGCATCACAGAAACCCAACAGATGGAGCCTTCTTCTCATTACATCTGCATAGCCATGGGGCTACCACGTGACCCAAGCTCAGACTAGAAGTTGCTCTTGTCCAGAGCTTTGCTTCCTGTTCAGGGGAGACATGGATGGACATGTTGCTAGAATCCCACTGCTCTCTTCCTAGGAAACTGTTACTATGATTCTGCCTTCTAGCCTTTCAAAGTTGCCTTTTTTCATCTCACTTCTATGAACTCCTTATATCCTTCTGTATCAGAGCCTGCTGATTGCCCCTCCCTATGGTTTCTGCCCTCTTCCTTAGGAATAGTACCCTAATTTTTTGTTTGACACATTGCCAACAAGAATATAACTTATATATCTCAGGTTCTTTAGGCAGATAGGTCAGGCTGTATGATTAAGTTTTGGTCAATGGGGTATAAGCAGAAGAGATGTGTGCAAATTCCAAAAACTGTCCTCAAGAGGAAAGATCATGACATCTTTTTTCCTTCTTTTTCCCTACTGATTGGAAGACAGATATAAAGACTGGAGCTCCAAGAATCATCTTGGGCCATAAGGTAATCTTGGGAATGTGGAAAATTTGCATGAAAGAAGGATGTTGATTCCCTGAACAGAGCACTGTAACAGACCTGAATTATTTCTAAAAATCTTGAATATGACAGGGAAAAAAAAAAAAAAAAAACACTTTTGTCTTGATTACTAGGATTAGTATCTCTGTTCCTTGCACTAATCATAACAAACTCACACTTTTATTTCAGTTAACCCGGGTTATTGTCTATTATTTATGCCCCTTTAAAGTCAGAGTGATTGAAAATTCAATTTAAATTGGGTTAAACAGTATGAAAAAAATAACATTTGCTGCAAAGTCCTGGGGTAACCCAGGCTTCAGGCAAAATTTAATCAACATTTCAAACAATGTCACTGGAGATAAGTTTGTCTACCATGCTCCCCTCCAAGACTTCAACTTCACTTTCAATTCCCTGTATGGTGATTCTTTTGCAGCTTCAGCAACCCTTCATGAACTGGTGAGAAATGTTGAAGTATTTTAATACCTTAAATTTTCACTTTTTCTCATTGGGGAATGATAAACAGTCTCTCCTGTGCAAAAATCCTTCCAATAAATAAAAAGATGTTTCCTCCGAAGAATAAAAAACAAGAAATTTCAAGAATCTTTCCATCTCATTGGTTCTCACTAGATTAGGAGCCTATCCTAAGCCAGTCACTGTGGACAAGGAATTAGAGATATTGATTGGCTTCTATATATCAGGCTTCTTTCCTGAGACTGGAAAGTGGGTCATCCCTACATAAACCATATAGCTTAGAATACATGAGGTAGTTCCTGAAAGCAAAAGCTAGCTTTGTTTATCTATCAAACAGGAATAGTAACATTTATCCTGCCTATTTGAAAAGGTTAAGATGATTAAATCCAATAAAATATTTGACAGTGTTTTAAAAATTATGAATTACTACATAAATAGGAGAGATTATTATTAGTATTAGACTGAATCCATCTCTCTCTTTTGTTTTTTTTTTTTTTCCCATTGAATTTTCTCAAAGTTATGACACTACAGTTGACCCTTAAACAATTCAGGAGTTAGGGGCACAGGCCTTCCACGCAGTTGAAAATCCACATGTAACTTACACTCAGCCCTCTGTACTCGCTGTTCCTCCCTTTATGCCATTCTGCATTTTCAGATTCAGCCATCCGTGAGTCACAGAGAACTGCATACTTACTACTGTGGGAAAAAAAAAAAACTGCGTATAAGTGGACCCACATAGTTGAAACTCATGTTGTTCAAGGGTCAACTGTCCTCATAGATTATTAGCAATCTAAGTTCTAGTAGAGGTGATAGAATTCCAGTTGAGCTATTTCAAATCCTAAAAGATGATGCTGTGAAAGTGCTGCTGTCTATATGCCAGCAAATTTGGAAAACTCAGCAGTGGACACAGGACTGAAAAAGGTCAATTTTTCACTCCAATCCCAAAGAAAGGCAATGCCAAAGAATGTTCAAACTACTGCACAATTGCAATCATCTCACACGCTAGCAAAGTAATGCTCAAAATTCTCCAGTCCAGGCTTCAACAGTACGTGAACCGTGAACTTCCAGATGTTCAAGCTGGATTTAGAAAAGTCAGAACCAGAGATTTAATTGCCAACATCTGTTGGATCATTGAAAAAGCAAGAGAATTCCAGAAAAATATCAACTTCTGCTTTATTGACTATGCCAAAGCCCTTGACTGTGTGGATCACAACAAACTGTGGAAAATTCTTCAAGAGATGGGAATACCAGACCATCTGACCTGCCTCCTGAGAAACCTATATGCAAGTCAGGAAACAACAGTTAGAACCGGACATGGAACAACAGACTGGTTCCAAATAGGAAAAGGAGTACATCAAGGCTGTATATTGTCACCCTGCTTATTTAACTTATATGCAGAGTACATCATGAGAAATGCTGGACTGGATGGAACACAAGCTGGAATCAAGATTGCTGGGAGAAATATCAATAACCTCAGATATGCAGATGACACCACCTTTATGGCAGAAAGCGAAGAATAACTAAAGAGCTTCTTGATGAAAGTGAAAGAGGAGAGTGAAAAAGTTGGCTTAAAGCTCAACATTCAGAAAACTAAGATCATGGCATCTGGTTCCATCACTTCATGGCCAATAGATGAAGAAACAGTGGAAACAGTGACAGACTTTATTTCTGGGGGCTCCAAAATGACTGCAGATGGTGATTGCAGCCATGAAATTAAAAGACACTTGCTCCTTGGAAGAAAAGTTATAATCAACCTAAGTAGCATATTAAAAACCCAGAGACATTACTTTGCCAACAAAGTTCTGTTTATTCAAAGCTATGGTTTTTCCAGTGGTCATATATGGATGTGAGAGTTGGGCTATAAAGAAAGCTGAGCACTGAAGAACTGGTGCTCTTGAATTGTGATATTGGAGAAGATTCTTGAGAGTCTTCACCACATTAGTCTTCCCTCTCTCCTCTTCCCTGTCCTCTGAAGTCATATAGAGCTCCTCCAGGCTCTTCACTCATGCCTCAGTCTCTCTTGGACTAAAACTTAATATTTCCCATGCCTGTGACCCCATGCCAGTCATAGAACACCTGCCAGCACCAGCAACAGGGTGCCAATTTGACATTCCTACTTCCATACCCAGCTTAGACATCATTTTTTTTTCAGTGCACCCTCCCCAACTCTGAAGCATGAGACCTAAGAGAGTCCTCCATTCTTTGGCTTATTAGCATATCATGCTTCTACATTCAAAATCCTGATCATCATTTGTTTAATGCCCATGTTTCCTAATTTTCTCTAAATCCCCTGAGTTCAGAGAGTATGTTGTTTTCAGTACTATATCCTCAAAATTTCTACAATATTTAAAATATAATGGTACAAAATAAATATGTATTTAATCAATGAATCCACAACAGCCCATAGAATTTATTTCTAGAAATCAGAACTAGTAAAGTACATGAGAAAATGAAATATCACAAATGTCTACCTACTACAGAAAAATGAATAGGCACATTGATAAAGGCTTCAGAGGATGAAAAATAGCTGAGCATTAAGTTATATTTATGACATCTTCAGTTTGATGTGCTGTGTGTAATCTCTGACCCTTAGCTTTTAGAATTTTAACTTGTTACGATTTGATTTCATGAAGCTCTCATCTTTTAAAGTGAATTTTTTTCTAATACAAGGGATTAAGGATTATTTCTTCTTTTGATAACATTTATCAGCAGTTCCTGAGATAGCTGATAACTCCCTAGGTTCAAGGACTCAGTGACTATATTCACTCAGTGAAATCTTAAAATATCTACAATTCAGCAAATCAAATCCAGCCCTGGGAGGTGTGGATCTATGTCTTGGTTCTTCTGTCTCAGGCCTCTAAGAAGGGGTTGAGAGGGCACAGAAAGGAGATAAAGGTATGAGGGAGGAACAAGCTGCCCAGAGCAGATCATAAAACAACTCCAGGTTGTTAACAGATATTGAAGCTGTCATTAATTTCAGTTCAATATAAGATAGTTTCTCTTTGTCAAAGTTCTGCCTTTAAAATGGGACATAAGAGGTTTCCAACCCTAGGACAGGAATTTAACCATGATGGATAGATGTTCCTAAAAAACCATAAA
Source organism: Cervus canadensis (assembly GCF_019320065.1). Lineage (NCBI taxonomy): Eukaryota > Metazoa > Chordata > Mammalia > Artiodactyla > Cervidae > Cervus > Cervus canadensis. The sequence continues at coordinate 54,508,288 of NC_057390.1, read as the reverse complement.
GAGACAATCTGAATAGTAAGTTTGACTCTGAGATGGATTTTTCGGAAATCTCTTGTGACCCTTTAAATCTATTTTATAAGAGGGGCATTTTAAGTTGATTTAGTGAGGTGGCTAAAACTTAATTAGTTATCAAATAATTACCTAATGGACCTTTTTTGAGATATAAGGTTGAGCCACATCTCTAGCTGCAATGCAATTAATTTTAAATTTTATAAGCCATAAAAAGTAATCGCATCCCTATGAATCAACTAAGGTGAAAAGATAATATTTAGATGCTGCACTGACACCAAGACACCTAAAGCAGGTTAATTAGGTGGCAATTAGTAAGAAGAGTGCTAATCACCACAGTAGTTTTATATTATGCAAATGAAATTACAGTTCAGTTAACAGTTAAGAAACCAAACAATTCAAAATGTGTGGGCAATAACAGCAATCGGCATGTTTCACAGATGCCAAAGAAAAATTCTCCATGATAGGTAGTTTAATCTTGCTCTTAATTCAATAAGATTGGGATCGCTTTACCACTTTCTGTGCATGAATAAAGAAGTATAGCCCAACATTTTAGAATTGATATCTGCCATATCAAAAGTAATTTATAATAGACTATTCTAGAATTATATGTGAAGGAAGAAACTCATGGTTCATTTAGTTGAGCTCTCTCCTTTATTAACAGGAGGAAACTATAACTAAGAAAGCATGAATGACTTGGTTAAATTCAAACAGTTAATTAGTGACACATCTGGATGGAGATTTCAAAGTACTGTTATAAGAACACTATGTGACTGCCAACAGTAAAACAACACTTACCATCAACAGCAGAGTACAAGTTTTAAGAGTCTGGTATTTGGAGTCATACTCATCTGGTCTTTCACTTTCTAGCTATATGACTTTGAAAAAGTTACTTAACCTCTCTAAGCTTAAATTTCCTAACCTATAAAGTATGGATAAGAATACTCACTTCATTCTATTGAAGGTATTTACTGAAATAAACCATGCAGAGTTTGGCTTAATGACTAGCATATAGTAAGCACCCTCAAAATATTAGCTATTATCATTAACACTGGTTTTATAAAAATATGTTGATATAATTTGAGGAGCTCAGAAAAGTAATCTCTTTCCCTCCCAGGAAGTCATATTGCTTAAAATCTTCTCATTGAATTTTTCTTTTTAAGTTTTGATTATTAGTTCAATGAAAATATCACTGGAAGCCATAACACTCCACCTTATTTTGAGTTCAAACCTTAGCAAAAATCAAAGTGCTAATGGTAACTGAATACAAGGGTCCCGGGACTTGAGAGTTCTGGGATAGAATGTATGAGTGACTCACAGGCAAAGCAAACTGGGGTACAGAGATGTTGAAAAGGAAAATAGAAGCATACAAAATAACTATCACTGTCTTTCTCACTTTGCCAAGGATGTCTCATAGGGAAAATCTAGGTCAAAAACTTGCCTCTAGGAATACAAATGTTGACATGCGAATTGTCAGGTTTGGTGGTTTTGTTTTCAAGCTGTGTAAATATAATCAAAGATAAATAGTGATTTTAGTTATTTTGACCAATATAAATTGCTTGGCTAAAACCACCCATGTTTGAGACCAAAAAAAAAATCACTGGTCATGCTTCTGTTTTCGCTTGAATTATCAGTATAAATACAGTTTCCACTGTTGGCAGGGGTCTGAGGAATTACAAAGAACTTTGCCCATGAGTAAAAGTGACAGAAGAGAAATGAGCAACTGAGGCTTTAAAGTGTCTTCTCTGTACATGTAGGAAACCAACCATTTGAAAATCTCCTTAAAAAAAACATGGTTTATTTGACTGTAACAATGGATCAAGCTCAGTTTGGGAAAAAGGGAAGTTGACTCAAGAACTCCTTAAAGAGAGTAGTACATTTTGAACAATGTATATATACCTACAATGTATCTATAACATTCACATTGCCCAAGGCCAAATCAAAGTTGAAGTTTCAAATGTGGTATCAGTAAGATTCACTGTCATTGCTTCCCAGACTTCATTTCACTTAAGCTTTTTTCAGATTCTACTTCTCACACCTATTCTGTGAATTCATTCCACGTGTCTCACACCAACTCCCTCTCTAGAAGTACACTGCATCAGGTACTCTGCAGAGCTTTTCTGATGGAAACAACTAAAAGGCCCTAGAGTGGCCCCCATGATTCTGGCTTCTGGGTAATTATGTTGTTGTTGAGTTAGTAAGTCATGTCAGACTCACGTGACCCCATGGACAGTAGCCTGACAGGCTCTGCTTTCCCGGGATTTCCCAGGCAAGAATACTGGAGTGGGTTGCCATTTCCTTCTCCAGGGGATCTTCCCAACCCAGGGACTAAACCCATGTCTCCTGCATTGGCAGGCAGATTCTTCACCGCTGAGCCTCAAGCGAAGCCCTCTCTGGATACTTACGCTCTTGTGTAATCCCCTCACCTTTAGTGTGGGCAAGATCAGTGATTTGCTTCTTAACAAAAATCACTTCTGTAATTATGTTACATAAAGATTGTAACATTCATTTTGCTAGGAGACACTTTCCCTTGCTGGCTTTCATAAAGTAGATAACCATGTAGAGGAGACTCATGAGGTAAGGAACTGAAGACTGTCTCTAGGCAACAACCATCTAAGTGAGGGCAGCCTCTGCTTGACAGCCATCAGGAAACTGAAGCCCTCAGCTCAGTATCACTCAAGGACCTGAGTCCTGCTAATGACCACAGGAGGCTACAAGTGGATCCTGCCCTGACTGAACCTTCAGATGAGAACCTGGTTGACAACTTCATTGCAACCTTGTGGAGAATCCAGTTAAGCTAAGTTTCTCATGACCTACAGAAATTGTGAGATAATAATTGTGTGTTATTTTAATCCATTAAGTTTGTGACAACACTGTTATGCAGTTATAGATAACTGATATAGTCTATTAAGTAAATTATTGTGAAAACTATATTTTAATATATTACTGAGCATTAAAATATAAGGAAGCCACAGGCCTAAACAACAAAGTAAAAATAAAAAACTAGGAGATGAACTAGCTTTACAGTTATATTTCACTGTGAGGATTTTCTTTATACTCTGGAAATGCTGACTTTTGCTTTGACTGTTGAATGGGGCACAGAGAGAAAACACAAACAAAAATCTCTAGGGATTTGTCAAATAGGGAAATGTAATCTTCCTTGAAAGAAGCTGGCTATATCTGCTATATAATGAAAAATAAGAAATAAGCAACCAAGTAAAAGAGAACACAATAAGGAAAACTGTTTACCTCAAAGTGAGCACTTAGTAAAATGAAAACAATAATTGCTCCTGACAATTCATAAAGGCAAGCCAGTATCATGTGCATTTGGGGCCCAAACCTATCACAAGTGTACAACTTGGTTTAAGGCAATCAAGATAGGTTAGTCAGTCAGAAGATAATCTGATAAATGCTAATCCTATTAAGTGAAACGGAACTTGAACCCAGGCACTAAGGAATTGCAGTAAATAACACTGGAAGGAAAGTAAGCAGTACTTAATAAAACATTTACAAAAGCACACAAGGAAATAAAGTACAATTAGGGAGAGTCAATAGCCTTCCCTGTGCAAAGAGAAGCATAAAAACTTCAGATATAAGTATTCTCATTTATAGAAATTAGATAATAATGTGTCATATATTTTTAAAAGACAGTATAAAAACTTGAAAATTAAAAAAAAAAAATACAAGCATGTTGGAGAAACAACAGAATAGATTTTGTAGAAATGAATCACATTAAACAGGTTAGATGAAGAGAGACTTAGTGAACTAAAAAATAACTATAAATAAATATTCACAATGCAACTGAGTGAAGAGAAGACAACAGAGATACATAGAAAGTAGAGTGAATTCTAACTCATTATCATATTGTACAAAAAAAGCGGTATGCAGTTAAAGCAGAATTTGAGAAAAATATATGACCTTACAATACAAAAATGTTTCAAAACTTAAGAACTGAGCAACTAGTATGAAAATTTATAAAAATTGCTTCAAAATCGTTCCCAAAAAGTAGAAAAATCAAACATGAATTTAATGAAATAAAAAAATACAGATGGAGAGATATTCTTGGATTAGAAGAACCAATATTGTGAAAATGACTATATTACCCCAAAGCAATCTACAAATTCAAGACAATCCCTATCTCACTACTAATATTTTTTTTTTCACTGAACTAGAACAAAAACTTCCACAATTTTTGTGGAAATCCAAAAGACCCTGAATAGATAGAGCAATCTTGAAAAAGGAAAAGCAGAGCTGGAGGCACCAACCTTCATGACTTCAGACTATCCTACCCGCCTACAGTCATTAAGACAGTATGGTACTGATACAAAAGCAGAAATAAAGACCAATGGAACAAAATAGAAAGCCCAGAGGTAAAACCATGCATCTATGGGCACTGTATGTTTGACAAAGAAGGCAAGGATATAAAGTGGAGAAAAGACAGCCTCTTCAATAAATAGTGCTGGGAAAACTAGACAGCTACATGTAAAAGAATGAAACTAGAGTACTTCATAACACCACACTGAAAAATAAGCTCAAAATAGATTAAAGACTTAAATGAAAAGCCAGAAAATATAAAACTCTTAGAGGAAAACATAGGCAGTACAATCTTTGTTACTCTTGCTGCCTAAATGACAGCAAGATCCTCTTTGACCCACCTTTTAGAGTAATGGAAATAAAAACAAAAATAAACAAATGTGACCTAATTAAACTTAAAAGCTTTTGCACAGCAAAGGAAAAGAATACACATGATTAAAAGACTTCTGCAAAGAAGATATATAGATGGTCAATAAGCACATGAAAAGATTCTCAACATCACTAACTATTAGAGAAATGCAAATCAAAACTACAATGAGGTATTACCTCAGTCAGAATGGCTATCATCAAAAAAATCTACAAAAATTAAATGCTGGAGAGGATGAGGAAAAAGGGAACACTTCTACACTGTTGGTGGAATTGTAAACTGATATAGCTATAATGGAGAACAGTGTGGAGATTCCTTTAAAAACTAGGAATAAGTCTACCTTCAGTTCAGTTCAGTTCAGTTCAATCTCTCAGTCCTGTGTGACTCTTTGTGACCCCATGGACTGCAGCACGCCAGGCCTCCCTGTCCATCACCAACTCCCAGAGTTAACTTAAACTCATGTCCATTGAGTCGGTGATGCCATCCAACCATCTTATCCTCTGTTGTCCCCTTCTCCTCCTGCCTTCAATCTTTAAATTTAACTTGTGAGCCAGCAATTCCATTCTTAGGCATATACCCAGAGGAAGTCACAGTTTGAAAAGACACATGCACCAAAGTGTTCATTGTAGCACTATTTATTACAATACAATGTGTTGTTTTGTCACCAAGTCATGCCGGAATCTTTGTGACTCCATGGACTGCAGCCTGCCAGGCTTCCCTGTCCCTCATCATCTCCCAGAGTTTGACCAAGTTCAAGTCCATTGAATCAGTGATGCCATACAACCATCTCATCCTCTGTCACCCTCTTCTCCTCCTGCCTTCAATTTTTCCCAACATCAGGGTCTTTTCCAATGAGTCACCTGTTCATATCAGGTGACCAAAGTATTGGAGCTTCAGCTTTAGCATCAGTCCTTCCAAAGAGTATTCAGGGTTGATTTCCTTTAAGATTGACTGGTTTGATCTCCTTGCTTTCCAAGGGACTCTTTTTCACTCCCCTCCTTCACCCTCATCAAGAGCTCTTTATTACTTTTTGATTTCTGCCATTAGAGTGGTATCCTCCCCATATCAGAGGTTGTGGTTATTTCTCCCAGCAATCTTGATTCCAGCTTGTAACTCATCCAACAAGGCATTTCACATGATGTGCTCTGCATATAAGTTAAATAAACAGGGTGACAATAAACAGCCTTGTTGTACTCCATTTTCAATTCTGAACCAGTCAGTTGTTCCATACAGGGCTCCAAGTGTTGTTTCTTAACCTGCATACAAGTCTCTCAGAAGACAGGTAAGATGGTCTGGTATTCCTATCTCTTTAAGATTTTCCAGTTTGTTATGCTCCACACATTCAAAGGTTTCGTGGCATAGTCAATGAAACAGAGGTAATTGTTTTTCTGGAACTCCCTTGCTTTCTCAATGATCCAGAAAATGCTGGCAATTTGACTCTGATTCCTCTACCTTTTCTAAACCCAGCTTGAACATCTGAGAGTTCTCAGTCCATGTAATCCTGAAGTATAACTTGGAGGATTTCAAGCATTACCTTGCTAGCATATGAAATGAGTGCAATTGTGCAGTAGTTTGAACATGTTTCACATTGCCCTTCTTTGGGGCTGAAATGAAAACTGACCTTTTCCAGTCCTGTGTCTACTGCTGGGTTTTCCAAATTTGCTGACATATTAAGTGCAGTACTGTAACAGCATCATATTTTAGGATTTTAAATAGCTTAGCTAGAATTCCATCACCTTCACTAGCTTTATTGGCAGCAATGCTTCCTAAGGCCCACTTGACTTCACACTCCAGTATGCCTGGCTTTAGGTAAGTGACCACACCATCATGATTATCTGGGTTATTATGACCTTTTTTGTAAAGTCTTCTGTACAAAAGGAAGGAGAAGGAGGGACAAATTGAGAAAATAGTATTGAAATATATACGTGACCATGGGTGTAAAAAGGATAGCGGATAAGCAGATGCTATATAACACAGGGAGCCCAGCATGGGGAGAAGAGGGAAGTTCAAGAGGGAAGAGATATATGTAGAATTATAGCTGATTGAGTTGTTGTGTGGCAGAAACAAGCACAATAGTGTAAAGTAATTTTCCTCAAATTAAAAAATACATTTCAAAAAATAAAAAAAAAATGAAGTGTTTCTAAAGCTAAAAAGTAAACAGGTACTAAGAGGATTAGTAAATCAGTAAACACGTTTTTTTTTTTCTTTTTAAATTAATTTTATTGGAGTATGGTTAATTTCCTAAGCTCTTTTTAAGAAATAATAAACTTGGTAAAAATCCTTGAAGTTGATCAAGGAGAAAGAACAACACTAAGAATAAGAATCTGTATGCAGGTAAGGAAGCAACAGTTAGAACTGGACATGGAATAACAGGGAACTGGTTTTTCCAAATAGGAAAAGGAGTATGTCAGGCTGTATATTGTCACCCTGCTTATTTAACTTATATGCAGAGTACATCATGAGAAACGCTGGGCTGGAAGGAGCACAAGCTGGAATCAAGATATCCAGGAGAAATATCAATAACCTCAGATATGCAGATGACACCACCCTTATGGCAGAAAGTGAAGAGGAACTAAAAGCCTCTTGATGAAAGTGAAAGAGGAGAGTCAAAAAGTTGGCTTAAGGATCAACATTCAGAAAACTAAGATCATGGCATCTGGTCCCATCACTTCATGGCAAATAGATGGGGAGACAGTGGAGACAGTGTCAGACTATTTCTTGGCTCTAAAAATCACTGCAGATGGGATTGCAGCCATGAAATAAAAACCTTGCTCCTTGGAAGAAAAATTGATGCCCAACCTAGACAGCACATTACAAAGCAGAGACATTATTTTTGCCAACAAAAGGTCCATCTAGTCAAAGCTGTGGTTTTT